>NC_091158.1:41511438-41556438 GCF_040958095.1 Procambarus clarkii
TACTATTCGTATCATCAAACTCCTTTCAGTCAACAAAATTCACATTTCATATCGCGTGTGTAGATTAGAGAGAGAAGGCAAACATAGCTTGCAGCTAGTCAAAACTTATCATAACAGATATGATTTCATAGAGTTTTCAACCTTTGCCAGTTTTTTCAATGTTTTCTCTTCACTCGTGCTAAGTGAGTCAGACAAAAATGTGACATTTCATTTCTTTATTAGCCATGCAATATGCTATTGGCTAGGTAGTCAAAACATATAACAAGCGTTATTTCACAGGAATTTTTTCTAGCAAATATGCTTCCTTTAAGCAGTTCAACACATCAAACACCAGCAGTCTGCGAAATTCCCTTTAGTCAATAATCATCCTTTACAGTATTTCTTGACTAAAATAGCACTCCAAAACATAAGTGGTCATTTTTATTCTCACTGTCGCACTATAGTCAATAATTTGTTTCGCAGAGTGACAAGTTATGCTTAGTGACGAGATTTCATGGTGTGCATAGTTTAAGAGAGTTCACACTGTATTAATTATGGTCATGGATATGTTATGTTATGTTTATGAAGATCATTACTCCTTATTTTTATCATTTTCTTGCCCCCCAGCTTTACAGTCTTCTCATATTCTTTTTCAAATAAAGTTTGCTTACTGTTTTCCAGTAGATTGGCTTCACATTGCATATATTAATCAATTTTCAAATTCAGTTCAGTTTCTTTTCAATATCGCAGCTTTGTTGCCCCCACAGCCCGTATCTAGTTCAAGACCTCTTATTATCAATGTCATTAATACGGATATCATCAACCATGTATTGGATTTCTCTGACATTCAGTTATCAACGTAGTAAGTGTTTAATGAACGTGAGAATCACTTCATGTGCGCTCATTTTAGTTTCGTTTTAAGTTTTCCATCTTGAATTAATACTACTATTGGATAGCTCAGACATTCAGTTAACATCTCAGTAAGTGAAAATCTCTTCATGTGAGCTCATTTTTAGTTTAGGATAAGGGTTTTCCATCGTGAAATACTATTATCAGTAACCAGGTATTGGATGACACTACCATTCAGTTTACAACTCAGTAACTGTTTACTGAACATTGTTATCCATCCATGCAACCTCATTTTTTAGTTTTAAGTTTCTACATCGTAAAAAATAAAATATTACTATCACCAGCCATGTATCGGTAGCTCAACCATTCAGTTTACAGCTCAGTAACTGTTTACTGAACATAGACATCCCTCCATGCGAGCTCATTTTTTAGTTTAAAGTTTCTCCATCGTAAAAAATAAAATATTACTATCACAAACCATGTATTGGGTGGGTCAACCATCCAGTTTACATCTCAGTAACAGTTTACTGAACATAGATATCCCTCCATGTGACCTCATTTTTAGTTTAAAGTTTCTATATCGTAAATAAAAAATAAAATATTACTATCACAAACCTTGTATTGGCCAGCTCCGGCATTCAGTTTACAACTCAGTAAGTGTTTACTGAATGCAAAATCGCTACATGTGTGGTCATTTAGTTTAAAGTTTCTCAATCTTAAAATATTACTATCAACATCAACCATGCATTGGCCGGCTTAGTCTTTCAGTTTACATCTCAGTAAGTGTTTACTGAATGCAAAATCGTTACATGTGTGGTCATTTAGTTTAAAGTTTCTCAATCTTTAAATATTACTATCATCATCAACCATGCATTGCCTGGCTAGTCTTTCAGTTTACATCTCAGTGAGTGTTAACTGAATGTGGAAATTATCACGTGTGAGCATTTAGTTTAGTTTCAAGTTTCAATTAAATACTATCATCAACCCCGTATTGGGCTGTCGGGCATTCAGTTATCCACTCGGAGAGTGTTTACTGAACGTCGAAATCATTTCCTGTAGGCCCATTTTTTACTTGAACCAGTCTCCACTCCAAACCAGTCAGGACCTGCGGTCCTGACTCGGACCGCAGGTCCGGTTTGGAGTGGACATTATTGTAAACATTATTGGAGTAAAGGATAAAGGAGGATTTGGAGTAAACATTATTGAATCTGAACGGTATATATAAGTTTGTTTAAAATATAATATGTTTGATATTATCTCCACACCTTAAGTCACCATCGAGGCTAAAGAAAGTAGTTCAGTTACACATTCATCGTGATGACGTGAAGCTGGTTGACGTGACATGGAGCTGAGTGACATCACACATGTCATGTCAGCCCAGTATTAACATTATTATAATACATTGTTTAATAAGAAAAGAATTATTCTCATAATTACTCAATTTAAGTAGTTATAATTTGTGGTTAGTCTTATAAGCTAAACAGAAAACTAAACCTCTTAGCTGTATATTATTAAAAATATTTATTAGGTAGTTATATATATATATAATAAGTGGGTTATATTTCTCACAGACCATCTATATATCCATATATTTATCCAACTATCTACCCATCAATCTATCCATTTTTAAGGCTATCTACCCTACTGTACATACATCTATCTATGCATTTAACTGAACATTTTACTGTCCATCTATCTAAAAAACATTCGATTAAATTATCTATCCATTAATCCATAACTCTAACTATTTATTTCTCTCTGGTATCAATCTGTCCATCCATCTGTCCATACATCTATCCATCTACCCATCCATCTATTTATCCATTAATTCAACCATCTATATATATCAATCCAATTATCCATTCATTTATCAGAACATCTGTCTATATATCTGCCTGACCATCTATGTATCCATCAATACACATATGGTTGTAAATGGATTAAGTATCCATCCATGCATAATCCATCCACCAACTATTATTCTATCCATATATCTATCCTCTATCCCTCCATGTATCTATCCATCTATCTATCCGTCCATCTATCCATCAGACTATCCATTCATCTATCCACCAGTCTATCCATGCATCTACTCATCTTTCAATCATATATCTATCCATCCATATATACATGAATCTATCTATCTATCGACCCGTCTTTTTATTCACCTATCCATCTATCTATTTATCCAGCTATCTACCCGTCTTTCTATTCATATATGTATTTATGTAGCCAGCCATATATCCATCCAAAAATCTACTCCTCTATCTATCTATCCATCATACTCATCTGTTTATCTATATCTCAATCTGTCTCTCTGTCCATAAATATATCCGTCAATCTATCTATCTATGCATACGTCTATCTGCGCTGTCTATCTCCCTTTCTGTCTTTCGGTCTCTTTCTCTCTCTCTTTTTCTGTCTATCAGCCTCTATTTATTCCTTCTGTCTCTGTCTCTGCCTGTTACTGACTGCATGTCTCTGTCTTTGTATTTCTCGGTCTCTGTCTGTCTGTAGCTCTCTCATAACAAATATAATTGTCTAATGTGTGGGTGATCGCCAGCGAGAAAAGTCGTGTGTGTTTGACATACTAAACAAATAAGTTACCCGTTACTCTGATAAATAGCTGTGGCTTGAGAAACCTTTAATTAAAGCTGTGGAAGAATCGTCTGTTTTATGTGAGTATGGCCAAATTATTGACAGCAGGTAATTTCTGTTAATTTTTCCGAGATCAGTGTATAATGATACTTATTACTGTAAAAGAAAATATTGTTCTGAACGTTTGTTTTGAAATTATCTGTGCAGATGGCGAGCCTCGCCAAAAACCTGTGTTGGGGTCTGAATGAGACTCTGGCATGCTGTTACCTCTTGAATTCTAACGACCCCAACTATCCATTGTTCATCCTATACACCAGACCATTCCCTTTGGGATTTTGGATGAGTTTAGCCCTAACCGTGTGGACTCCAACGTCGAACAGTAAAACAGCCAGACAGACACACTGATATTCTCACCCACACTTTGGAGTATGTACCATAATACATATAATGTGTTGCGTTACAATAAGATTCTTATTTTGAGTTTATATTTTTTTGGTGAAAATGTTGCCAATAAATATTAAACATTTATTGGTTCCTATTCTAGGGAATTTTGACAGCATTTGTGCAGTATACTGTACAGGAGGAGTACCCTGCGTTACCTGGGACTGTCTGTCTGTCTCCAATCTGTCCCTATATCTATCCTTCCATATATCTCTCTATTTATCTATCCATCCACGTATCTCTCATTTTATCTAGTCATTGACCCATATACTTATTAATCTATACTTCTATCTATCCATCTTTCATACGTCTAGTCTTCTCTCCATCCCTCTATCCATCCATCTATTCCCCCAGCAATCAATGCATTCATCAGTCTGTCCAGCTATCTAACAAACTATCTATTCATTCATCTATTTAAGAATCTATCTATTCATCTATCTCTAATCTACCCATCTAGCAATCCATATATCCACCTATCTATATTTCTCTCTGTCCACCTGTACGGCTAACTATCCATCTAGCTTTCCATCCGTCTATCTGCCCATCTCTCCATCTTGCTTTCTTTTCATCTATCTATCTCAAGCACCTAATCATCATTATATCCAATAATTCATCAAACTATCTTTCGATTTGTCTGTCCATCTATCTATTCCTCTATCCATTCTTTTACCTAAACATCCATCTAACCATCAATCTACTTATCTGTCTATCCATCTTTCTAGCCATCAATTCATCCATTTATCTACTGTCTGTCTCTGTCTCTAGTTGTCTTTGTCTCTGCCTCTCTGTATCTGTCTGTCTCTCTGATGAAAAATATAATTGTCTATGTGTTGGGTGTCAACAGTGAGAGAATGTTACGACCCTGGGTCCAGTACTGCACTGTGGCAGATGGATCAGTGTCGTATGGCATTTGTTTACATACAGATGATGTAGGGACTCTTCACTTATGTATGTATTTTAGTGTGATTGGTCCTGAATGTGTAGGATTATACGTTGGATTAGTGTTATTTAAATTTTAGACTTTTCAGATACGTATTGTTAAAGAAGGAATGTTAATTGTTTGGTAGGTTTATTCACAGGATTGTTCCTTAAATTGCAAATGGCGGGAGATTGCATCCTTGCCAGATGTAAGAGCATTTTGATGTTCCTACATCTAGAGACTTCCACTGAATCCGAAGCAATGGTTTCTCATAATCCCCCCCATGCACTCTGGCTCTGTCCTTTTGGAATGTTCTATCTCTGACGCTCCTCCTCCAATACACAAAGTGTTGGCCTGGGAACACCCAGCATATAGGTTCGAACCCTCGTCACATGATACATCACGAGAGTGTTATTACTCTCTGTGTATTGTAGGAGGAGCGTCAGAGGTAGAACATTCCAAAATGACAGAGCCAGAGTGCATGGGGGGGGGGGGGAATGTGTACAACCCAGGTTAGGCTCCAGTGGATGGCTCAGGAGTCCTAGTGGATGCAGCAGTACTCCAGGTTGCAGTGTTTTTGCCCATGTCGTGGCTTAGTCACCTGGAGCGTGTGGTTGGGAACACCCAGCGCATAGGTTCGAACCCCCCATCACGCCTCTTATGGATTATCTATTTATTCATCCGCCTATTCGTCTATCCATCCATCCCATTATCTACTGTCTGTCTCATTCACTTCCTCTTTCTTTGTCTCTGCTTCTCTCTGTCTGTCTATATCTCTCTGGCTGTGTTTCTGTTTCTGAGTTTCTGTGTGTCTCTGTCTCTCTTTTTCTGGCTGTCTGTCTCTCTCTCTCTCTCTCTCTCTATTTGTCTTATAAAAAATGTAATAGTCTAATGTATGTGGGGGGGGGAGGGTCGGCAGAGAGCGGCTGAGTGGTATGAAGTACTAAGTCAAGAATAGTTACACTTACTCTGGTATAAAGTAGTTGCTTGAGAAACTTTTGACACTGTAGGAGATTTGTCTGTTTGATGATAGTACGGGCAAATTATTCACAGCAGAAATATTATATTAATTTTCCCAAAATCAGTGAATAATCGTGCAGATTACTATAACACAATTTTTATTTGAAAAGTTTTGCCTCTAACTTTAAACAGACAAATAGTCATTCTCTCCTGTTGGTATAATTATATAATATAAATATTGCATTTTGTCACATGAAACGTTTGGTGTGTTGTGTGACATGAGTGTTATATAATGTTGGGATGCATAAGTGTGACTCTCACCCTCATTATCTGTAGCGTTGATGTTTGCTCCGGCGTCGAGGAGGACCTTCACAGTGTTGTTGTGATCACCTCTGGCTGACCAGTGAAGGGCTGTCCCGCCTGTCAACAGGTACCACAATTGTTATTATGCATAAACCATCACAATAATTTTTATTATTATTATTATTAACTAGCTGTACCCGGTCACGCATTGCTGTGGCTCTGAAACAAATGTGCGTTTCTAAGCCACAGCAACCTTCCCTGTATCCCAATCCTCCCCAACTTTCCACTCTTTCCTGTCACCTCGTCCTCCCAAACATTGCTCACTCCCCTGTCACCCCTCATCCTCCCAACTATTCCCCACTCCCCACCATTCTCCCACCCCCACCCGACGTCCCTTTGTCCTCCCCACCATCCCACACTCCTTCGTCCTCCCCACCATCTCCCACTCCCTTGTACCTTCATCCTGCCTACAATTCCCCCCCTTCCCCGTCCCCTTGTCCTCCCCACCATCGCCCACTTCCTTGTCCCCTCGTCCTCCCCACCATCCCCTGTCCATTTGTCCTCCCAACCATTCTCCATTCCCCTGTCCCCTCGTCTCCACCATCCCCAACTTCTCTCTCCCCTCGTCGTCCCCACCATTCCCCACTCCCTCGTCCGATGCATTCCCAAATGATCAGATGTTGCCATCACTGAATTATAAGAAAAGAGATAAAAAATGAAATGTAAAACAATGAAAAAATATAAAAATAATCTATACTCACGAAATGAACGGTACAGTAAACAACACAGCTCAATTCCAACTCAATGTCACACCAAATAATTAAATCAAAATGAATATAAATCGAAACCTATGAAAATTCCATTTGTCAATGCAATCGGATACATTGAAATGGAATTGTAGCATATATTATATAGCGTGTGTTGCTCGTACGTGCAACAGATTGCACTGTTTCTTAAAAACAATCATGTTTTTACCTGTAACAGGTGTGGCATCTATACTTATACTCACGAAATGAACGGTATTGTCAACTACACTGCTCAGTTCCAATGCAATGTCACACAAAATAATTAAATCAAAGTGAAAATAAATTGAAATGTATGAAAATTTAATTTGTCTATGCAATCGAAGAAATTGAAATGGATCCATAATATATTTAGTATAGCTTTTTGTCGCTCTTACGTGCAACAGATGGCACTATTTCTTAAAAAAAAAAATATTTTTACCTGTCGCAGGTGTGTGGCATTTATACTTATACGTATGAAATGAACAGTATGGTAAACAACTCAGGTCAATTCCAATGCAATGTCACACAAAATAATTAATTAAAAAATTAAAATAAATCGAAATCTATGGAAATGAAATGTATCAATGCTATCGGAAACATTGAAATGGAATTCGTAACATATTTATTATTGCATGTGTGTGTTGCTATAATGTGCAGATGCTATTACGCCATCGTATTACGTTACGATGGCGCTGTTTTTGAAAAAACACATATTTTTATCTGTCGCAGGTGTGGCATCTATATAGTAGATATATAATAACATGCGCATATTTGAATGGAACGTTGTGTCAAAATTTCAAAGGAATCGGTGAAAACTTTGGGAGATTACAGCGTGTGTTGCTCTTACGTCCAACAGATGGCACTGTTTTTCCGAAAAAAAGCATGTTTTTTCCTTTTATATGTAAGGCATGTATATAATAGGTATAGAAAAACACGCGCCTATTCGAATGCAATATTGTGTCAAATTTTGAAAGCAATCGGTAAAGATGTTTTGAAGATTTCTCTCACATGAAAAACACATGAAAAATACAGTTTTTTCAAAAACGCATGTTTTTTCCGTCACAGACGCGACATCAATATAGTATTAATATATAAAAATGCTCGGATGCGAATGAGACATTATGTGAAAATTTCAAAGCAATCGGTGAAGAATTTTCGGAGATTAGCGATTTTGAATAAACGAACATTTCCATTTTAATTTATATAGATAACAGAAGAATAGCATTATGCAGCGCCCAACAATAGCTGACTTTACAAGGGTGAACTGATGGCTCCAGTTTTGCCATCGTCAGTTAACCTTAATAAGTATCGCACACCATAATCCTTTGAAAATATAATGTTGGCAATACTAGCTCGAGGAAAGAGAGACATTGTTGCTATCACCGTTCAACCAATATAAACATAAATGGTATGTAACTGATGAAATTTGAGAATTGGATGAGGGATGCATGAGGAACATCGATACCGTCACAGACATTCTGAACACCACCATTAGTTATCATAATATGCAAGCTTAAAGCACGAGGAACACGATGTTACTCCTGATAAATAATCTTATAATTTATGATATCGTGCTTCACTAGTTGTTATCTAACAATAATGACTTGAGAAGAGAGCAACATTTTGTTATCATTGTCAGATAAACAAGCTGATCATTGAAGATATCCTTCATCAAACACGTTGTTATATGATCACACAAGCTTGAGACAAGGGAAAATAAGGAGTTGACAATGTTAGTTAAACAATATTACTAATAAAGATATTATGTATCCCACCAGTTGTTAACTGAGCAAAACGTCTTGAGACTGAAGGAAACATGCGGTAACTATGTAATTAAAAGATCATTACATAATTCTTCAATTCCACAATTATTAGCTGACCATAATATATTGAGACCAAAGCAGGAGTGTTTTTACAGTTTATATGTATATATTTTCTGCACAACACTACTTACTGTATGACTGGACTAACCTGCAACTAGAATAACAAGGTGTTGTTATTGTCGCCCTTTCATTTATAGAATACATAAACTCGTGAAGGCCTAAGGCCCATACGAGGCAGCTCTTATTGATATTGAATTCAACTTACACGTACATGTATTAATGTCAAACCTGTGCGCCCTGCGTTCCCACGCCTATTGTTACCTGGTAATTAGTTCAATAATTACTATTTCAAAAACAATATTAACCTATGTATTTACAGATTTAAAATTTATCCAGTTTAAATCAGTGACGATACGTGACTTAAAATTAGAAACCATTAGTTAGGATAATTAAGTGGAGCATTATCATTTTCAGCCTTCATATATTACCTGCTCTACTTTCCTGTTCCTCACTCAGTTATTATGTGTTCCTCTGTCATGTTCATCCACGACGTTACTACAACGTTCAAATAAGTTTTGACTCCTAACCAGATGTATCAACTAATATAGCAAGTTGTAACAACGTTCTAATACGTCATAAAAATGTTTTAACAAGATGTATCAACATTATTACAAGATGTAACCAGCGGAAAATTGGGACAGTTAGGTTGTATGTTTGCTAGGGCAGAACCTGTTGCCATATACCACATGTACTGCATAACCTGTAAGGAAGTCCTCTCCCAGTTATATTTTCTTAGATGACCCACCACCAACTTTAGGTAACTAGCTTTGGAGAATTTCCTAGCAGGAACTTATTTGTTATATTGTTATTATAATATTTACTTCTAAATTTACATTAAATGACAGATAAATGGACTGTTTCTAGTGGACTGTATCTTTAAATTAATTTCCTGCCAGGTTTTACCCAGTCCACACAATTTGGGAGGGTTTACATGTACATAGCCTATCTAACAATAAATCAATTGAATACCAATAGGTCACTAAGATATTATTAAGGGTTAGTCTACTGCTAAGTGTGTTATTGAATACAAAACACAGCTTAGCTGTTAAAGGTGATTTATTAATTCTCCAGTCATACACCCGTCTAGAACATGTGAGCCACACTGAGTATCCTCGAATTAATATGGCGTCCAGACAAATGTAGGTAGAGAATAGTTCGTTGTAGCTATCCCCTTACCCCTCGATTTCACATGCGAAATAAGTGCATCGTAACGCAAGTAAATTATTTGAGGGCTATATACAATGAAGGAGACAGTTGTTAATATAATGAAGCTCACCCTTCTTGGGTGGGTAGCCTTCGTCCTAACTGTTTGGCTCTAGTAATCACAATTTATCTGTCAAACGAAAATGTTGCACTTTATTTTATCTTGTGAAGATTTCTAGAACTAACAGGAAACACTAACATCTCTCAGCTCGAATTTTCAAATCAGTAGAACTTGCCGATCAGTAGGAAGATCAGTAGAACTTGCCGAAGTGTATCCTCTGCTACCTGGTGTGTGCACAAACATGGCGCCACTTTCTAATGAGAGTTAGTACGTCCATACATCTCGACTGACATCTGCCTACTGCATGGAGTTGTTCCAAGAGACATGTTCCTTCTTGACACCGTCTTGAACGCGTCCAGATTTCTCTATGAGTCAAGTTTAATTTGATTAAATTTGATTAAACTCTCTCTCTCTCTCTCTTTCACCCATCCCACCCTAACCCCTCAGCCAGGAAAAATGATCGAGAGACATCACCACACACAGGGACAGGGAAGAATGGTGGATACTACCTGTAAATGGATCAGTCAGGCATTAGGGAGATTCGGCAGAGAACTGCAAGAAATGCAAATGGGATTCAGCAGAAACCTGCAGAAAATGAAAATGGGATTCAGCAGGGACCTGCAGGAAATGAAAATGGGATTCAGCAGAAACCTGCAGAAAATGAAAATGGGATTCAGCAGGGACCTGCAGGAAATGCATCCATTAATACAGAGTCAAAGGATTGAGTTGGAGGAAGCCAAGGAGGAAATAAAGAGTCTCAGGGAAAATCAAAATTCGAACCAGTACAGGGTATGCAACCTCCTGGAAACTGGGGACGAAGCTGATGGAGGGCGCCTTCCAGGGTGACTGTCGTTTGCAGAAATACTGCAAAACAACAAGTGTCAAGACCGCTTTAGAGGCAGCAGCTATGAAAGCAGGTACCTCACAGGAAGCTGCAAAATGCACTGAACAAATGTTGTAAAGGAAAAGAGCAAAAATAATTGTAGGAGTACAGGAACCAGTAGGATCCAATTGGGAGGAGTGGAGAAGAAGGGACCGAGCAACAGTGCAACCCGCTCTCGCACAAGACAGCACATATATGACTTAATGCTTATAGTCAGTATGTTACTTATCAATTAGTACATATGTGGTATATTCCCAGTTATATATTTTTTCAAGGCACTAACTCTTCCTCACGTACCAATTTACGTCTAATAGTACCAGTCCATCGCCTTAGACAGCATAATATTAATAAGTGGTTCAATTTTAAGGAATATTGCAGTTTTCAGGTCGCACATGGGTTGTGAAATTTGCTTCCTGTAGTCCATGGTCTTGGAATATTACAGATTCAGCTACATCCTACTGAAGGCTCATCGTTTAGGTTTGAGAAATATTAGTTGTTCCCAGTAAATTATAATAAGCACTATAAGTTGTTACATGTTCTGTTAGTAGGTCTGTTATCACTAGACCTACTAGAATCACTGATAGCACTGCCACGACTCTAGATCACATCTGGACTAACATATCCTCTCCGCTTACTTCAGGTATAATCATCGATAGCACTACAGACCATTACCCCACATTTCTCTAAACTAACATTAACAAACCACTTCTAGAGACAAGGGAGTTAAGCTTTAGGCTGTACAATGAAACTGCTATAGGCAATTTTATAGCTGCTGCTGCTAATGTCAACTGGGAGTCCGAGTTAGGTAACATAGGGGACATCAACCTAGCAGTGCAATCTTTTCTTTAAAAAACTCTCAGCCTTTATAACACCCACTGTCTTATGCTAACGAAACAAGTCACAACCAAAAGGCTAAACTATCCTTGGGTTACAAAGGGAATAATTAAATCCATTAATAAAAAACATGACCTTGAGAAGAAGTATAGGTTTGCAACCGTCTCCAAAGAATTTTCAAAGAATTACTCGTTATTGCTATCTAAAATAATTAGAAGAGGCAAAACTAAATACTACGAAGATAAATTTACCCAAACAAAAGCCAACATTAAAAAAACATGGAGCACAATTTCACAAATATTGGGATCAAAAAAGATTTTAAATAACAAACCAATTCTCCTGTCCAATAACGATGGTCAGCTTTCAGCCTCTGATACTGCTTTTGAGTTCAATAGGTGTTTCTCTTCCATTGGGTTATCCCTTGCAAATGATATTCTATCTTCCAGTACTGATGTTCAGGACTATCTTACAGGTAACTATCCACAGTCTCTGTACCTAAAGCCTTCAAATTCTTCCACAGATGTTAATGAGATAATCCTTTCCCTAAAAACCAAGTCTAGTGCCCTTAAGGAGATACTAACTTTAATTTACAAAAAAAGCCTCCAGATCTTTAGGCCCTGCTATTGCATTGCTCTTCAACAAGTCACTTGAACTCCAAACCTTTCCAGATATTCCAAAAAAAAAGCAAGAGTAACCCCTGTCCACAAATGTGGTGATCTCACCGATGTTAACTACAAACCTATATCAATCTTGCCTAATTTGTAAAAAATATTTGAAAAACTAATCTACAAGCAGCTTTACTCTTATCTAGACAAACACAATATACTTAGCTCTTGTCAATACGGCTTCAGACCCAAAAAAAGCATTAACGATGCACTTATTAGTATGATTAACTTAATTCATACAGCTCTTGATAAAAATGAGTTCCCTGTTGGGTTATTTGTGGACCTGCGTAAGGCTTTTGACACTGTCAATCACCAAAACCTTCTTCTTAAATTACATCATTATGGAGTCAGAAGTCACTCCCTGCAATACCTCAAATCTTACCTTACTGACAGGCTCCAGTATGTTTCTGTGAATAATTCAATTTCTCCCACCCTACCCATCAACATTGGTGTTCCTCAGGGCTGCATACTTGGCCCTCTCCTCTTTCTCATCTACATTAATGACCTTCTAAATGCCTCCCAGCACCTCAAACCAATTCAATTTGCTGACAACACAACCTTCATTTACTCCAGTCCTGACCCCCATGCTCTAAATGTCACAGTGAATACTGAGCTAAATAAAGTAAATATTTGCCTAACTTCCAACAAACTCACCCATAACATTGACAAAACGTTCTATATTCTGTTTGACAATAAATTCTCTAATCTATTAAATCTCAACATAAACAATACCCAAATTTGTAACAAAATAGATGGCAAATTCCTTGGCGTTCTCATTGACCACAAGCTGAATTTTCAGGGACGCATTCTAAATATATCAGAAAAAGTTTCAAAAACTGTTGGCATTCTTTCTAAGATCAGATATTATGTACTTCACCCGGCCCTAGTGATGCTCTATTACTCTCTTATCTATCTTTATCTCAACTATGGTATTGTGCTTGGGGTTCTACTACCCAAAATCATTTACGTACTCTAACTACTCAACACAAAGCTGCTATTAGGACAATTTCCAACTCTGGCCCCAAATATCACTCGGTACCCCTACTCAAATCTCTGAATATGTTAGATATTAAGTCTAACATATAATACACATCCTCTCATGTGTATTGTGTATATATATATATATATATATATATATATATATATATATATAAGGCACAACTCTCCTAAACACGAGAGTTAAGAATACAACTTTAGAACACTTTCCCACCAGGAGACTCGAACCCTAGCCAGCACAGAAGCCTTCCAGCAACTGGCATAACAGGTACGCCTTAACCCGCTCCACCACCCGCTCAGACCCTTAAAGAGATGGTAATTTCGGAGTATTTTAAATACACCAAAGATCACCACCTCCCAAGAGCACTAGAGCAAGTGAGGGGTCATTTAGACGTTAATTTCATCAAGTCCCTGTTAATATGGGAAGACACAGTGTCTATGCTTAAGGCACAACTCTCCTAAACACGAGAGTTAAATATACAACTTTAGAACACTTTCCCACCAGGAGACTCGAACCCTAGCCAGCACAGAAGCCTTCCAGCAACTGGCATAACAGGTACGCCTTAACCCACTCCACCACCCGCTCAGACCCTTAAAGAGATGGTAATTTCGGAGTATTTTAAATACACCAAAGATCACCACCTCCCAAGAGCACTAGAGCAAGTGAGGGGTCATTTAGACGTTAATTTCATCAAGTCCCTGTTAATATGGGAAGACACAGTGTCTATGCTTAAGGCACAACTCTCCTAAACACGAGAGTTAAGTATACAACTTTAGAACACTTTCCCACCAGGAGACTCGAACCCTAGCCAGCACAGAAGCCTTCCAGCAACTGGCATAACAGGTACGCCTTAACCCGCTCCACCACCCGCTCAGACCCTTAAAGAGATGGTAATTTCGAAGTATTTTAAATACACCAAAGATCACCACCTCCCAAGAGCACTAGAGCAGGTGAGGGGTCATTTAGACGTTAATTTCATCAAGTCCCTGTTAATATGGGAAGACACAGTGTCTATGCTTAAGGCACAACTCTCCTAAACACGAGAGTTAAGTACACAACTTTAGAACACTTTCCCACCAGCAGACTCGAACCCTAGCCAGCACAGAAGCCTTCCAGCAACTGGCATAACAGGTACGCCTTAACCCACTCCACCACCCGCTCAGACCCTTAAAGAGATGGTAATTTCGGAGTATTTTAAATACACCAAAGATCACCACCTCCCAAGAGCACTAGAGCAAGTGAGGGGTCATTTAGACGTTAATTTCATCAAGTCCCTGTTAATATGGGAAGACACAGTGTCTATGCTTAAGGCACAACTCTCCTAAACACGAGAGTTAAGTATACAACTTTAGAACACTTTCCCACCAGGAGACTCGAACCCTAGCCAGCACAGAAGCCTTCCAGCAACTGGCATAACAGGTACGCCTTAACCCGCTCCACCACCCACTCAGACCCTTATAATAAAGAGATGGTAATTTCGGAGTATTTTAAATACACCAAAGATCACCACCTCCCAAGAGCACTAGAGCAAGTGAGGGGTCATTTAGACGTTAATTTCATCAAGTCCCTGTTAATATGGGAAGACACAGTGTCTATGCTTAAGGCACAACTCTCCTAAACACGAGAGTTAAGTATACAACTTTAGAACACTTTCCCACCTGGAGACTCGAACCCTAGCCAGCACAGAAGCCTTCCAGCAACTGGCATAACAGGTACGCCTTAACCCGCTCCACCACCCGCTCAGACCCTTAAAGAGATGGTAATTTCGGAGTATTTTAAATACACCAAAGATCACCACCTCCCAAGAGCACTAGAGCAAGTGAGGGGTCATTTAGACGTTAATTTCATCAAGTCCCTGTTAATATGGGAAGACACAGTGTCTATGCTTAAGGCACAACTCTCCTAAACACGAGAGTTAAGTATACAACTTTAGAACACTTTCCCACCAGGAGACTCGAACCCTAGCCAGCACAGAAGCCTTCCAGCAACTGGCATAACAGGTACGCCTTAAAATTACCATCTCTTTAAGGGTCTGAGCGGGTGGTGGAGCGGGTTAAGGCGTACCTGTTATGCCAGTTGCTGGAAGGCTACTGTGCTGGCTAGGGTTCGAGTCTCCTGGTGGGAAAGTGTTCTAAAGTTGTATATTTAACTCTCGTGTTTAGGAGAGTTGTGCCTTAAGCATAGACACTGTGTCTTCCCATATTAACAGGGACTTGATGAAATTAACGTCTAAATGACCCCTCACTTGCTCTAGTGCTCTTGGGAGGTGGTGATCTTTGGTGTATTTAAAATACTCCGAAATTACCATCTCTTTAAGGGTCTGAGCGGGTTAAGGCGTACCTGTTATGCCAGTTGCTTGAAGGCTTCTGTGCTGGCTAGGGTTCGAGTCTTCTGGTGGGAAAGTGTTCTAAAGTTGTATACTTAACTCTCGTGTTTAGGAGAGTTGTGCCTTAAGCATAGATACTGTGTCTTCCCATATTAACAGGGACTTGATGAAATTAACGTCTAAATGACCCCTCACTTGCTCTAGTGCTCTTGGGAGGTGGTGATCTTTGGTGTATTTAAAATACTCCGAAATTACCATCTCTTTAAGGGTCTGAGCGGGTGGTGGAGCGGGTTAAGGCGTACCTGTTATGCCAGTTGCTGGAAGGCTTCTGTGCTGGCTAGGGTTCGAGTCTCCTGGTGGGAAAGTGTTCTAAAGTTGTATATATATATATATATATATATATATATATATATATATATATATATATATATATATATATATATATATATATATATATATATATATATATATATATATTATATATATATATATATATATATATATATATATATATATAATATATATATATATTATATATATACATATATATATATATATATATATATATATATATATATATATATATATATATATATATATATATATATATATATATATATATATATATATATATTTATTTATTTTGGTAGCAGTCTTTCCTGTAGACATATATTATTAAATATGACCGAAAAGGTAAGATTAATAATTCTAACACGAATTTTCTCGATTTTTCTCACGTTTCTTTTCACTGTTGATGGTAATTCAAAGATCAATTCTCCATAATTCATTTTTATTTCTAGTCTGACGCGACACTTGAGCGCATTTCGTAAAACTTATTACATTTTCAAAGACTTTAGTTTACACAAACACACACAACTTTAACTGAATAGAGCTTAAACATCTTTCGAGTTTTTATACCTACATTTGGGTGAAGTGACATGTTACAATAGTTTTGGATGAGGTTAAAATAAACTTTTAGCACAAGACAGAACACGAAACAATGAAATACAAACAGGTATTAAAAGTAGGTAACTGCAGAAGGCCTATTTTTATTGGCCCATATTTCTTGATGCTTCTATATTGGAGAGGAGTCTATAGTTGTGCATTAATTGGCTGTTGATTGCTGGTGTTGACTTCTTGATGTGTAGTGCCTCGCAGACGTCGAGCCGCCTGCTATCGCTGTATCTATCGATGATTTCTGTGTTGTTTGCTAAGATTTCTCTGGTGATGGTTTGGTTGTGGGAAGAGGCTATATGTTCCTTAATGGAGCCCTGTTGCTTATGCATCGTTAAACGCCCGGAAAGAGATGTTGTTGTTATGCCAATATACTGAGTTTTTTGAGGCTTACAATCCCCAAGAGGGCATTTGAAGGCATAGACGACGTTGGTCTCTTTTAAAACGTTCTGCTTTGTGTCTGGAGAGTTTCTCATGAGTAGGCTGGCCGTTTTTTTTTTTTGGTTTTATAGTAAATTGTCAGTTGTATCTTCTGATTTTTGTCTGTAGGGATAACGTTTCTACTGACAATATCTTTCAGGACCCTTTCCTCCGTTTTATGGGCTGTGGAAAAGAAGTTCCTGTAAAATAGTCTAATAGGGGGTATAGGTGTTGTGTTAGTTTTTCTTCAGAGGTTGCATGGCGTTTCACTTTCCTTCTTATGATGTCTTCCACGAAACCATTGGAGAAGCCGTTGTTGACTAGGACCTGCCTTACCCTACAGAGTTCTTCGTCGACTTGCTTCCATTCTGAGCTGTGGCTGAGGGCACGGTCAACATAAGCGTTAACAACACTCCTCTTGTACCTGTCCGGGCAGCCACTGTTGGCATTCGGGCACATTCCTATGTTTGTTTCCTTAGTGTAGACTGCAGTGTGGAAAACTCCGCTCCTTTCCATGACTGTTACATCTAGAAAGGGCAGCTTCCCATCCTTCTCCATCTCGTAAGTGAAACGCAACACAGAATTCTGCTCAAATGCCTCCTTCAGCTCCTGCAGATGTCTGACATCAGGTACCTGTGTAAAAATTTCATCAACATACCTACAGTATATGGCCGGTTTCATGTTCATGTCGACTAAGACTTTTTGCTCGATGGTACCCATGTAGAAGTTTGCAAACAGGACACCTAGGGGAGAACCCATGGCGACCCCATCTACTTGCTTATACATGTGTCCATCCGGCTCAAGAAGGGTGCCTCTTTAGTACAAGCTTGGAGTAGTTTCCTTAGACTGTTTTCTGGTATGTCAAGAGGAGTACAGGCCGGATCACGGTACACTCTGTCGGCTATCATCCCGATTGTTTCATATATGTTTCTCATATATGTTGGCTATCATCCCGATTGTTTCATATATGTATGTCGTACCTAGTAGCCAGAATGCACTTCTCAGCCTACTATGCAAGGCCCAATTTGCCTAATAAGCCAAGTTTTCATGAATAAATGTTTTTTCGACTACCTAACCTAACCTAACCTAACTTTTTTGGCTACCTAACCTAACATAACCTATAAAGATAGGTTAGGTTAGATAGGGTTGGTTAGGTTTGGTCATATATCTACGATAATTTTAACTCCAACAAAAAAAATTGACCTCATACATAATGAAATGGGTAGCTTTATCATTTCATAAGAAAAAAATTAGAGAAAATATATAAATTCGGGAAAACTTGGCTTATTAGGCAAATCGGGCCTTGCATAGTAGGCTGAGAAGTGCGTTCTGGCTACTAGGTACGACATATATATATATATATATATATATATATATATATATATATATATATATATATATATATATATATATATATATATATATATATATATATATATATGTATATATATATATATATATATATATATATATATATACATATATATATATATATATATATATATATATATATATATATATATATATGTATATATATATATATGTATATATATATATATATATATATATATATATATATATATATATATATATATATATATATATATATATCTACATATATATATATATACATATATATATATATATATATATATATATATATGTCGTACCTAGTAGCCAGAACGCACTTGTCAGCCTACAATGCAAGGCCCGATTTGCCTAATAAGCCAAGTTTTCATGAATTAATATATTTTCTCAATTTTTTTTCTTATGAAATGATAAAGCTACCCATTTCATTATGTATGAGGTCAATTTTTTTTTATTGGAGTTAAAATTAACGTAGATATATGACCGAACCTAACCAACCCTACCTAACCTAACCTAACCTATCTTTATAGGTTAGGTTAGGTTAGGTAGCCGAAAATGTTAGGTTAGGTTAGGTTAGGTAGGTTAGGTAGTCGAAAAACAATTAATTCATGAAAACTTGGCTTATTAGGCAAATCGGGCCTTGAATAGTAGGCAGAGAAGTGCGTTCTGGCTATTAGGTACGACATATATATATATATATATATATATATATATATATATATATATATATATATATATATATATATATATATATATATATATATATATATATATATATATTTATATAAAGCTCAACTGTAATGCCAATCCTGACCTCAAAAGCTTCATTGAAGGTTGTAACAGAACCCATGAGCACCACACCAGAATCAAATACCGTTTTGATATTCCAAGAGAATGACTTAATCAAACTAGAAATGCTCTACAAATCAAGGGATCCAGAATGTGGAATGACCTTCCCAATCATGTTAAAGACTGTACCTCTCTCTACCAGTTTAAGATAAAAACTAAGCTCTACCTAATAAATTCCCTGTAACCTACCTTGCCCCCTATATTGTCAACCCATGTCTGTTATTTGTTAAACAACGCTGTTTGTCGACCTAATTGTATTTGTGCTGTTTTTTTCTGCCATGTTCCCCCCTTTTTTATTTTTATTTGTTCTCAACGCATTTTATACTTTATTGTCAATTAGTATTAAGTTTTAGCCTTTAATGTTTTTCCTGCCCGAAACGCTTTGCGCAATAGTGGCTTTAGGCATTGTGTGTACTAGCTATATCTATAAATCTATAAAATTTTGTATAACCTCTTGTATGTATGTACTTTACCCGAATAAACATTTGATTTTTTTTTTAATTTGACATAGAACAGGAGTGCTTCACAACTCAATATCATATACATTAGTTTATGCGTTGAAAATCTATAAAGAATGTCTTGTAGGAACGTCAACAGAAAACGATGTTACGTTTCAATATTTATGGGGTAAACTACTGCAAACAGGATGGTATGGTGGTCTACAACCAACTGTAAGATGAGTATGTTGTTGTTGATTTAGGGGCGACGACGATGTAGGATGGGTATAGGGTCCACTACCACCTGTTAAGTGGATAAGGGATCCATACCACTTGTAGGATAGGTTTGGGCCCACAACTGCCCATAGTATGGGTATGGGGACCACTATCATCCAAAGGATGGGTATGGGGCCCACTACCGCGTACTGGATGGGTATATGGTCCACTACCACCCACGGGATGAGTATGACGTCCACTACCACCTGCAGGATGGGTATGGGGACTACTACTGCCCACTGGATGGGTATATGTTCCACTTCCACCCACAGGATGCATGTGGCCTCCACTATGCCGCCAACAGAATGGGTATGGGGGTCCAAAATCACCCACAGGATGACAATTGTGTCCACTACCACCTGCAGGATGGGTATGGGGACTACTACTGCCCACTGGATGGGTATGGGGACTACTACTGCCCACTGGATGGGTATGGGGACTACTACTGCCCACTGGATGGGTATGGGGACTACTACTGCCCACTGGATGGGTATGGGGACTACTACTGCCCACTGGATGGGTATATGTTCCACTTCCACCCACAGGATGTGTGTGGCGTCCACTATACCGCCAACAGAATGGGTATGGGGGTCCACAATCACCCACAGGATGACAATTGTGTCCACTACCGCCCACAGGATGGGTATGCCTCCATTGCCGCCCACAGGATGAGTATAGGGTACAGTACCGCCACTGGATTGGTATATGGTTAACTACCGCCTACATGTTGAGTAATCGTCTACTACCGCCCACAGGATGGGTATGCGGTTAACTACCACCCATAGGACGCGTATGGGGTTCACAACCGCCCACAGGGTGGGTATTGGGTCCACTACCGCCAACAGGATGGGTATGCCGCCCACATGATAAGTATGATGTCCACTACCGCCCACAGGATGGGTATGTTATGCTAGCCTAAGAATTTTTTTACCAATTTGACAGTTAATTTAAGTAACTCGATCAACAACTCTCTTTACTTTGTCATTAGAGTATAAATTTTGGAAACAGGTGTATTTTAGTTACCACATATGTCATAGACTCATTCTGTGAGTGATAGTTTATTGTGCACCCCATACTCATCCTGTGAGTCTTTGTTTACATGCATCCCATACTCACCCTTTGTTTGATAATGTATTATGCAGCCCATACTCATCTTTTTACCAGTAGTTTGTGCAATCCATACTCATCCTGTGAGTGATAGTTTATTGTGCACCTCTTACTCATCCTGTGAGTCACAATACATTGTGGAACCCTTTCTCATCGTGTGAATCTTTGTTTACTGGGCGAAACGCGTTACTGTTACGAAACGCTGTGCATACTTGTGGCTTTACAAGAATGTAAATACATCATGCTATATACTTTCTTAAACCCAATGTAACTTCTTGTATATATATATATATATATATATATATATATATATATATATATATATATATATATATATATATATATATATATATATATATATATATGTATAAACTGAAAACTCACACCCCCAGAAGTGACTCGAACCCATACTCCCAGAAGCAACGCAACTGGTATGTACAAGACGCCTTAATCCACTTGACCATCACGACCGGACATAATGAGGTGATAGCCTAAGCTATTTGAACCACCCCACCGCCGGCACTCGGATAGTAATCTTGGGCATAGCATTTTACCAAATCACCTCATTCTTTGGGGCACACGTGAGGAACACAAATGCGAACAAGCCTGAATGGTCCCCAGGACAATATGCAACTGAAAACTCACACCCCAGAAGTGACTCGAACCCATACTCCCAGAAGCAACACAACTGGTATGTACAAGACGCCTTAATCCACTTGACCATCACGACCGGACATAATGAGGTGATAGCCTAAGCTATTTGAACCACCCCACCGCCGGCACTCGGATAGTAATCTTGGGCTTAGCATTTTACCAAATCACCTCATTCTTTGGGGCACACGTGAGGAACACAAATGCAAACAAGCCTGAATGGTCCCCAGGACAATATGCAACTGAAAACTCACACCCCAGAAGTGACTCGAACCCATACTCCCAGAAGCAACGCAACTGGTATGTACAAGACGCCTTAATCCACTTGACCATCACGACCGGACATAATGAGGTGATAGCCTAAGCTATTTGAACCACCCCACCGCCGGCACTCGGATAGTAATCTTGGGCATAGCATTTTACCAAATCACCTCATTCTTTGGGGCACACGTGAGGAACACAAATGCGAACAAGCCTGAATGGTCCCCAGGACAATATGCAACTGAAAACTCACACCCCAGAAGTGACTCGAACCCATACTCCCAGAAGCAACGCAACTGGTATGTACAAGACGCCTTAATCCACTTGACCATCACGACCGGACATAATGAGGTGATAGCCTAAGCTATTTGAACCACCCCACCGCCGGCACTCGGATAGTAATCTTGGGCATAGCATTTTACCAAATCACCTCATTCTTTGGGGCACACGTGAGGAACACAAATGCGAACAAGCCTGAATGGTCCCCAGGACAATATGCAACTGAAAACTCACACCCCAGAAGTGACTCAAACCCATACTCCCAGAAGCAACGCAATTGGTATGTACAAGACGCCTTAATCCACTTGACCATCACGACCGGACATAATGAGGTGATAGCCTAAGCTATTTGAACCACCCCACCGCCGGCACTCGGATAGTAATCTTGGGCATATCATTTTACCAAATCACCTCATTCTTTGGGGCACACGTGAGGAACACAAATGCGAACAAGCCTGAATGGTCCCCAGGACAATATGCAACTGAAAACTCACACCCCAGAAGTGACTCGAACCCATACTCCCAGAAGCAACGCAACTGGTATGTACAAGACGCCTTAATCCACTTGACCATCACGACCGGACATAATGAGGTGATAGCCTAAGCTATTTGAACCACCCCACCGCCGGCACTCGGATAGTAATCTTGGGCATAGCATTTTACCAAATCACCTCATTCTTTGGGGCACACGTGAGGAACACAAATGCGAACAAGCCTGAATGGTCCCCAGGACAATATGCAAGTGAAAACTCACACCCCAGAAGTGACTCGAACCCATACTCCCAGAAGCAACGCAACTGGTATGTACAAGACGCCTTAATCCACTTGACCATCACGACCGGACATAATGAGGTGATAGCCTAAGCTATTTGAACCACCCCACCGCCGGCACTCGGATAGTAATCTTGGGCATAGCATTTTACCAAATCACCTCATTCTTTGGGGCACACGTGAGGAACACAAATGCGAACAAGCCTGAATGGTCCCCAAGACAATATGCAACTGAAAACTCACACCCCAGAAGTGACTCGAACCCATACTCCCAGAAGCAACGCAACTGGTATGTACAAGACGCCTTAATCCACTTGACCATCACGACCGGACATAATGAGGTGATAGCCTAAGCTATTTGAAGCACCCCACCGCCGGCACTCGGATAGTAATCTTGGGCATAGCATTTTACCAAATCACCTCATTCTTTGGGGCACACGTGAGGAACACAAATGCGAACAAGCCTGAATGGTCCCCAGGACAATATGCAACTGAAAACTCACACCCCAGAAGTGACTCGAACCCATACTCCCAGAAGCAACGCAACTGGTATGTACAAGACGCCTTAATCCACTTGACCATCACGACCGGACATAATGAGGTGATAGCCTAAGCTATTTGAACCACCCCACCGCCGGCACTCGGATAGTAATCTTGGGCATAGCATTTTACCAAATCACCTCATTCTTTGGATCCGGTCGTGATGGTCAAGTGGATTAAGGCGTCTTGTACATACCAGTTGCGTTGCTTCTGGGAGTATGGGTTCGAGTCACATCTGGGGTGTGAGTTTTCAGTTGCATATTGTCCTGGGGACCATTCAGGCTTGTTCGCATTTGTGTTCCTCACGTGTGCCCCAAAGAATGAGGTGATTTGGTAAAATGCTATGCCCAAGATTACTATCCGAGTGCCGGCGGTGGGGTGGTTCAAATAGCTTAGGCTATCACCTCATTATGTCCGGTCGTGATGGTCAAGTGGATTAAGGCGTCTTGTACATACCAGTTGCGTTGCTTCTGGGAGTATGGGTTCGAGTCACTTCTGGGGTGTGAGTTTTCAGTTGCATATTGTCCTGGGGACCATTCACGCTTGTTTGCATATATATATATATATATATATATATATATATATATATATATATATATATATATATATATATATATATATATAAATAAATACATAGTTTCTTGTGCAATTCATACTCATCCTGTGAGTGGTAGTTCATTGTGTTCCCTATACTCATCTTGTGAGTGGTAGTTCATTGTGTTCCCTATACTCATCTTGTGAGTGGTAGTTCATTGTGTTCCCTATACTCATCTTGTGAGTGGTAGTTGTTACGGTATATCGTATTCGTGTTATTTCATCGCATAAAGGCACGATTATTTAAGTCATACGTTCATTATTACAGGAAGAACGAGGTTAACAACCATGGAGGTCGTTAACGGTCCGCACGGTATGGCTCGTCCAGTGGCGGGAATGTCTGTTAGCCAATCAATTGCCTAGGCTCCACTTCCGCCTTCGACAAGATGCCACCAGAAGCATATGTGTAGTTTATTGTGCACCCCCAGCACCTCCAGCCTTGTGAAGGGGGCATTGTGCACCCCCGCACCCCCAGCCTTGTGAAGGGGGCATTGTGCACCCCCGCACCCCCAGCCTTGTGAAGGGGGCATTGGAATATGGACATGAGAACCCAATCCCCCCCCCCTCTCCTGTTAATAATAATGCTAATAGTAATCGTAATGTTTGTAACTCATCATCTGTGTATGTACTTTTACCTGAAAACAATTTAATTTGAATTTGAATTGTTCATGACCTGTCTAGTGGGTCGAGACTGGTCTCATTAACACATGAGATTGGTGCAAAGAAATTTTTGGTTTATAATTCTTGGTTGGCTCATAATTAAGTTCTTAATAGCGATCCTGCATCATAATTAACATACGTATATATCTACTTACGTGTTGTGTATTTAAATGACTACAGCTTTGTTATTTCTTTCTCTAAATGATAATGATGGTAGAGTGCAAATTAAGGTATTATTGAAACCGTTAAATCCCAAATATATCTTAATTCTAAAAACTTGAAATATTGTATACTTGGGTCTCTCCATGTGGTGAGGTGCGATGTGCAGGTGGTGTTCACTGCTAGGTGAACTGCTGTTCACCTAGCACTAAGTAGGTACCCGGGAGTTAGTTAACTGTTATTGGGATGTATATCCTGAGGCACTGTATACAGTGTTCACAACAGAACAATGTGTAATCAGATCATTGTATATAATACATTGAGAAAGAATGAAGGATAGATCTGAAAATTTGGTTTATAATACACTCACACATTTATTGGGTCTTTTCTTTGCCTTCATTCGAGCACTACGGCTTTACAGTAGTTATTATTACATTATTCAATACAGTATAATTTTGATTGTTATTAGTATTATTATTGTCAGGAGAGGGGGGGGGTTGTTTCTCATGTCCACATTTCAATGCCACCTTCACATGGCTGGGGGTGCACAATAAACTACCCATATGCTTCTGGTGGCATCTTGTCGAAGGCGGAAGTGGAGCCTAGGCAATTTCTCCTGATAATTAGTGGTGGCTCTTATTTTGATTAGGGGTCCGTAATCCAGTTAAGCCTTTATTCCTAATTTATATTACAATGCTGGTAAATATACTTCTTGACGAGTAGGGGTGTAAAATGAACTACCACTCACAAGATGAGTATAGGGAACACAATGAACTACCACTCACAAGATGAGTATAGGGAACACAATGAACTACCACTCACAAGATGAGTATAGGGAACACAATGAACTACCACTCACAAGGTGAGTATAGGGAACACAATGAACTACCACTCACAGGATGAGTATGAATTGCACAAGAAACTATGTATTTATTTATATATATATATACAAGAAGTTACATTGGGTTTAAGAAAGTATATAGCATGATGTGTTTACATTCTTGTAAAGCCACAAGTATGCACAGCGTTTCGTAACAGTAACGCGTTTCGCCCAGTAAACAAAGATTCACACGATGAGAAAGGGTTCCACAATGTATTGTGACTCACAGGATGAGTAAGAGGTGCACAATAAACTATCACTTACAGGATGAGTATGGATTGCACAAACTACTGGTAAAAAGATGAGTATGGGCTGCATAATACATTACCAAGCAAAGGGTGAGTATGGCATGCATGTAAACAAAGACTCACAGGATGAGTACGGGGTGCACAATAAACTATCACTCACAGAATGAGTCTATGACATATGTGGTAACTAAAATACACCTGTTTCCAAAATAAATACTTTAATGACAAAGTAATGAGCGTTGTTGACCGTGTTACTGAAATTATCTGTCAATTTGGTATAAAAATGCTTAGGATAACATAACATACCCATCCTGTGGGGCGGTAGTAGACGATATACTCATCCTGTAGGCGGTAGTTAACCATATACCCATCCACTGGAGGTACTATCTAGTGACTTAGAAATGGTGAATGAATTTAATAGCTTCTTTTCATCGATTGGTGCTAACCTTGCAAGTAAAATCCCACAGACTCAGACACATATCAACACATATCTCTCAGGCAGCTATCCAAACTCTCTTCTCCTCTCACCAGTCAGCCCGTCAGATGTTGCGTCCATCATACACTCACTAAAAACTAAAGCTAAGAACATCAGTGAAATTCCATCCATTGTATACAAGAGCGCCTCCCATGCCCTTGCGCCACCTATAGCTCTGCTGTTCAACAAATCCCTTGAGTGTCATACCTTCCCTGATATCCTTAAAAAAGCAAGAGTAACGCCAGTTCATAAAGGACGTAATCCGGCAGACATAAACAACTATAGACCAATATCGAACCTACCCATACTATCAAAAATATTTGAAAAAATTTTCTACAAACAGCTCTACTCCTATCTCGTAAAATTCGACATTCTTAGCCCCTGTCAGTTTGGCTTCCGCTCTCAAAAGAGTAACAACGATGCAATTATTAGTCTCCTTGATATAATTTACTCAGCCCTTGACAAAAATGAGTTTCCAATTGGACTCTTCATTGACCTGAGAAAGGCCTTTGATGCTGTTAATCACGATTACCTCTTATGTAAACTCCATCATTATGGAATCCGAGGCCATGCACTGGATTATATCCAATCCTATCTTAGTGATAGACACCAATGTGTAGCCATCAATAATATAATCTCTCCCATTCTACCAATAACCGTTGGAGTGCCACAGGGCAGCATCTTGGGCCCTCTTCTATTTCTTATATACATTAATGATCTGCCTAATGTCTCTAACATTCTTAAACCTATTTTGTTTGCTGATGATACTACCCTCATCTACTCCAACCCCAACCCACATACACTAAATGGTGTTGTTAATAATGAACTAAAAAAAGTCCACTTATGGATGTCAACCAACAAATTAACACTTAACATAGAAAAGACCTACTACATCCTATTTGGAAGCAAATCTACAAATGCAATTCAGCTTCAGATTGACAATGTAAACATTAGCAATAAAAATGATGGAAAGTTTCTTGGCATATTCCTAGACAAGAGACTCAACTTCAGTACCCACATCCAACACATTACTAAGAAAGTCTCTAAAACAGTTGGTATACTCTCCAAAATCAGATATTATGTACCTAACTCTGCTCTCATCTCTCTATATTATGCACTAATCTATCCCTATCTCAACTATGGTATCTATGCATGGGGTTCAACCACTGCAAACCACCTCAAGTCCTTCATCACCCAGCAAAAATCTGCTATCAGAATAATATCAAATTCTGCTTTCAGACAACACACAGCCCCCTTGTTTAACTCCCTAAACATGCTAAACATAATCTCACTCCACAAATTATCTTGTGTCAACTACGTTTACAAAACCCTGTTCTTAAATGCAAATCCTTGTCTGAAACTCTTCCTGGACAGATGTAATAGGACCCATTATCACCACACCAGAAATAAATATCTCTTCGATATCCCCAGAGTTAAACTTAATCTGTGTAAACACTCTATGCAAATAAAGGGACCCAGTTTATGGAACTCACTCCCTACTGAATTGAAAAGCTGTCCAACTTTTACATCATTCAAAATCAATACTAAAAAGTACCTAATTTCATCTTCATAGTTTTTCACTTTTGCCTTAAAATTGCACTGTATCTATTGCTACCCAATCTCCCAACCTTTATGTTCCCAATTTGAACATCTTTACCATTGTGATCATTGCTGTCTTCTTATATGTGCTGCCAATCTTCTGTATGGTGTTTGTAAATCTTGTTTATCTGTATCTTTTGCTACCTAGTCTCCCAATCTTTATGTACCCAATCTGAACATCTTTACCATTGTGATCATTGCTGTCTTATATGTGCTGTCAATCTGCTGTATGGTGTCTATTAATCTTGTTAAAATTACTAATCAAGCTGTCAATGTAATCAATCAGAGCTTTAATATTACAATGTGCTTTAATATACTTACTAAGCTCTCTCATCTCATTTTTCTCTTGCAAAGTATCTTTATCATTTATCAATTCTGATAGAAATTACCTACTTAAAATTATCTGCTAGATTAAGGACCTGCCCGAAACGCTGCGCGTACTAGTGGCTTTACAAGAATGTAAATACTGTACTATCCAATGTATTCTCACAAACCCAATGTACCTTCTTGTATATATATAAATAAATAAATAAATACTGGACACTATACTCATCCTGTTGGCGGCAATGGAGGCATACCCATCCTGTGAGCGGTAGTGGACATAATTTTCATCCTGCGATTATTGTGGACCTTCATACCCATTCTGTAGGTGGTATAGTGGACGCAACACACATCCTGTGGGCGGAAATGGAACATATACCCATCCAGTGGGCAGTAGTGGACCCCATACCCATTCTGCAGGCGGTAGTGGACGCAATACTCATACTGTGGGTGGTAGTGGGCCTTATACCAATCCAGTAGGCGGTAGTGGACCCCATACCTCTGGATGATATTGATCCCCATACCCATCCTATGGGCAGTTGTGGGCCCAAACCCATCCTACAAGTGGTATGGACCTCTTACCCACTTAACAGGTGGTAGTGGACCTTATACCCATCCTACATCGTCGTCGCCCCTAAATCAACAACAACAGCATACCCATCCTACAGTTGGTAGTAGACACCATAATATCCTGTTTGCAGTAGTTTACCCCATAGTCATTCAAACTTAATGTCGTTTTCTGTTGACGTTCCTACAATACACTCTTTATAGATTTTCAAAGCATAAACTAGTGTATATGATGTTGATTGGTGACGCACTATTTTTTTTTTTTTTTCTTTTTTTTGAGATATATACAAGAGTTGTTACATTCTTGTACAGCCACTAGTACGCGTAGCGTTTCGGGCAAGTCCTTAATCCTATGGTCCCTGGAATACGATCCCCTGCCGCGAAGAATCGTTTTTTCATCCAAGTACACATTTTACTGTTGCGTTAAACAGAGGCTACAGTTAAGGAATTGCGCCCAGTAAATCCTCCCCGGCCAGGATACGAACCCATGACATAGCGCTCGCGGAACGCCAGGCGAGTGTCTTACCACTACACCACGGAGACTGCTATTATTCTATTGTGGAGGGAACCACATTCAAAGTGCCCGCCAGAGGGAATATCTCTTATGCTAGGTGCTCCTGTCTGGTGGACAACAATCCTACGCCATGCGTCTATGCTCCACCCACGCGCATATCCGGAGGAGAGAGAGAGGGCAGAGAAGAGAACCCGACCCGATCGCAGACACACCTGTTAGTGACGCCTACTGGACGGTGGTTATCCAGCAACACATATTGGCCAGCTACCATTGGACCTCGCCCATCCTCGCTCCTGAGAAGCCGTCGTAATGCTTCATCCCGCCCCGTGAAAACTCCAGCTCAAGGTGAGCAACTGTCTTCCCCGTTTTCTACCCATTTCTGTGAATGTTGATTACCACGTAATTGTTCGGCCATGACCCCTAGGCCACCGCCTCCACATTATGTAACAATTTATAGTGCTTATTATAATTTACTGGGAACAACAAATAGTTCTCAAAACAAGACTACGAGCCTTCAATAAGATGTAGCTGAATCTGTAATATTCCAAGAGCATGGACTACAGGAGGCAAATTTCACAACCCATGTGCGACCTGAAAACTACAGTTTTCGTTAAAATTGAACCAATCACGACAATTCTGCTGTCTACGGCGATGGACGGGTACTATCAGACGTAAATTGGTACGTGAGGAAGAGTTAGTGCCTTGAAAAAATATAACTGGGAATATACCACAGATGTACTAATTGATAAGTAACATATTGACTATAAGCATTAAGTCAAATATGTGCTGTCGTGTGCGAGAGCAGGTTGATCAATGAAAGAGGTCTTGGAGGGACTGGATATGGAAGAGGCTAATGGCAACATTGAGAAGGTTTTCAGGCTGGGTGTATACAAGAAGAAAAGGAAACGACTGATAAAGGTAGTGCTCACGAACAAGGCCACAAAAGAGAATATCCTATCCAGGAAAGAGTAAACTTATAAGGTTAGGGGGATATGAGGATGTCTTTCTGCTAAGGGACATGATGAGGGAAGAGAGAAGGAAGGCTGCAGAAGGAATGAGGAGACACAAAGAAAGGGGTGGGGATATGGGAGCTACAGAAACTCGGCTCACTATCTCCAGGAACCTCAGAAGGGAGTGGGAATCCCCACCACCAGCAGACTAGTACCCACAAGGAGGTTTGTAACAGAAGGCTCCCACCATCCAACCCCACAGCAATCCCCCACTAATCACCTGCACCTCTCCAGACAGTAAAGTCCCTCTTCAGGCCATACCGCCCCCATGTTCCATGACCCCAGGCCACCCCATGCCCTTCTTCTTCTTCTTCCACAACCCCTTCCCCAGGTCCTCCCTGTTCCCGCACCCTATACTCTCCCGTTTCTCCTGCCCATGCCCTTCCCAGTTCCCTCATCTCAAGCACTACTTCGGATCCCACCCACCCCTCCCTCCCTAGGCTCCCCTTCCCTCCCCAACCCCTGGCCTCCTTGTCAACCCACCCCAGTGTCCCCTGCATACCCCAACCCATGACCTCCCACCCCATGCACCTCCTGCTCCCCATCCCATGCCCTAATTAACCCCCAACTCCAGACCTTCTCAGTAACACCAGCTAAGACCCTCCTAGCCCCCCGTGTACCAGACCTTCCTTTTATGTCAGGAGGATAAAACTTTAAAACTTTTTAAGTCAGCATATCAAGGGTCCCACGAGAATGAGAGGCAACTATAAACTAGCGTGACTTGACTTAGTATTCACTCTGAAACGATTCAGACATAAGGGAAATCGGTCTTGAAGCCTCCGTGGGTAAGAGTGATCACAGCGTACTGTTCTTTGATTATCTGGTCGAATAAGGGTTAATGTACTCAAGGAAGGGACCAGAAAGCAAGAGGCCGGCATTCCAAAAGGGAAACTATGAGGAGATAAGAAAATTCCTAACTGTTATAGCTTGGGAAACTGAGCTTAGAGGAAAGATGGCTCAAGACATGATGGACTACTTTACACAGAAGTGTAAGGAGGCAGCAGACAAGTTCGTCCCAGTCCAAAAGGAAAAAATTATAAGATGAAAAATCCATGGTTTAATCAGAAATGTAAATTAGCAAAGCAACTAAGTAAAAGGGTATGGAGAAACTATAGAAACAAGAGAACACTAGAGAGCAGAGAAAGTTACCAGAGCGCTACGAATGAATACGTCAGAGTGAGAAGAGAAGTAGAGAGGCAATATGAAAATGACAAGACTCAACACAAACTACTGCATAGCCACATCAGGAGAAAAACAACAGTGAACGAACAGGTAATGAAACTGAGGATGAGGGCAGAAAGATTCACTACAAACGACAAGGAAGTGAGCAAAGAACTCAATAAGAATTCCAGGAGGCCTTTACCTCAGAGCAAGGGGAAGTCCCAAAGATAAGAGAAGGAATATCAAACTATACACCACTAAAGGAGTTTGTGATTACCAGTGGGGAGGTGAGGAAGCATCTGCTAGATTTGGATGTGACAACAACTATAGACCAGATGGAATCTCACCATGGATTCTAAAGGAAGGAGCAGAAGCTCTGTGCCTGCCATTCTCAATGGTGTACAACAAACCACAGGTAACAGGTGAACTGCCAAAAATTTGGAAGACGTCCAAAGTAGCCTCAATATACAAGAAGGGTGCTTGGCAGGCGGCACTGAACTATAGGCCAGTGTCCCTAACTTGCATTCCATGCAAGATGATGAAGAAGATTGTGCGAAAAAAAGCTAGTAGAACATCTGGAGCAAAAGAACTTTGTAACACAACATCAACATGGGTTCAGAGATGTCAATCATGCCTAACAGGTTTAATTGAATTATAGGGCCAGGCAACAAAAATTAGGCAAGCGAGAGAGAGAGAGAGGGCTGGGCAGACTGCATATTTCTGGACTGCCAGAAAGCCTTTGACACAGTACCACATAAGAGACTGGTGCACAAACTGGAGATACAGGCAGGAGTGAAAGGGAAGGTACTCTACTGGATAAGGGAGTACCTAAGCAACAGGACACAGCGAGTCACAAGCAACAGAGTCACTGTGAAGGGTAAGGCCTCGGAGTGGCGAGGAGTCACCAGTGGAGTCCCACAGGGATCAGTCCTTGGACCTATACTGTTTCTGATATACGTAAATGATCTCCCAGATGGAATAGAATCGTTCCTCTCCTTGTTTGCTGATGATGCAAAAATTGTGAGGAGGATCATGACAGAGGAAGATAGTATGAGAATGCAAGATGACCTAGACAAACTGGAAGAATGGTCCAACAAATGGCTACTTAAGTTCAACCCAAGTAAATGTAAGGTAATGAAACTAGGAGGAGGAAATAGGAGGCCAGACACTGGATACTGAATGAAGTCCTTCACGAAACAGAGAAAAAGATCTAGGAGTTGATATCACGCCAAACCTGTCTCCTGAAACCAACATCAAAAGAATAACATCAAAAGACAATAACATTAATATTACTACGTTTTAATAAAAATTAACTCAAGATTACTAAAGTATTGGTTAGTAGATTATAATACATAGTACAAGAATAGTTTCTTAAAGTACTAAGTGTTAGTATATAAGTGTTGGAAATTTCCAACATAACTCTGGGGCGAGAAATTACATGTCACAGTTCATGGTTAAGTACTGACGTGCCTATTACTCTTCCCTGAAGTTATATTCATTATGTTAGTAAGTTAGTACATTAGTATGTACATAACGGATGTTCGGTATCTGTGAAACATATGTGACAATATGTCTTTATGGGAACATAAATCAGTATTTAGATATTAAACATTAAGTCATCTAAAGTCAAGAAATCTACAGCAAATTCAACGATCAGTGTCACAATGACTTGTACTGGTTTAGTGACTTGGTCATTGAATCATTGCTGCAGACTCAGGAAATCTCCTTAACATCAGAAAGCCGTCATCTGCAATTATGCAGAATCATTGTACTGTTTGAGTTTCAATTTGCATTGTTTAGCTGCCCTTTTATATTGACGAGTGCTCATGTTAGTAGAATTACTGTCTTCTGGAACTTGTGGGGTATTTACATCGGAAGAACTCTCAAGTTCAGCTAATTCCAGAGGAACTAATTTCTCTAGAGTTTTTAGAGTGATGACACTGGACCCTAACTATTCTTAATGCACCATGGTGATCAGGATGAACAGCAAAAATTTTGCCTATAGGCCAATCTGACCTTAGTCCATCACTATCAACTAATACAAGATCACCGGGTATTAAGTTAACTTTATTTTATGGTTTGCAGCTCCATACTGGTACTCTCCCAGAGCAGTGAGATATTCACGAGTGCATACTTCATTCCACCTGCCTATCACTCCAGAAAGATGTTTTAACTTTCCACCTAGTCGTTCCTTCCGACACATGAGGGGTCTTCTGGATCCTCATCCTCCAGAGGTCAAAGGACTCAGAAGACTACCATGAATCAGATGAGAGGGACTCGGGGGTTCTCTCTGGGAGAAGTCATCTGAAAGATAGGTTAAGGGTCGATTGTTGACTCGTGCCTTTATTTCCGTGACAATGGTTTGTAACTCGGCGAGGCTAATCTTCTGTCGATGTAAAGATTTTCTTAAGTATTTCTTCACAGTGCCTACCTGGTTGATTCCTGGTTGATGGGGTTCTGGGAGTTCTTCTACTCTCCAAACCCAGCCCGAGGCCAGGTTTGACTTGTGAGAGTTTGGTTCACTAGGCTGTTGCTTGGAGCGGCCCGCAGGCCCACATACCCACCACAGCCCGGTTGGTCCGGCACTCCTTGGAGGAATAAATCTAGTTTTCTCTTGAAGATGTCCACGGTTGTTCCGGCAATATTTCTTATGCTTGCTGGGAGGACGTTGAACAACCGCAAACCTCTGATGTTTATACAGTGTTCTCTGATTGTGCCTATGGCACCTCTGCTCTTCACTGGTTCTATTCTGCATTTTTTTTCCATATCGTTCACTCCAGTACGTTGTTATTTTACTGTGTAGATTTGGTATTTGGCCCTCCAGTATCTTCCAGGTGTATATTATTTGATATCTCTCTCGTCTTCTCTCTAGTGAGTACATTTGGAGGGTTTTGAGACGATCCCAATAACTTAGGTGCTTTATTGCGTCTATGCGTGCCGTATATGTTCTCTGTATTCCCTCTATTTCAGCAATCTCTCCTGCTCTGAAGGGGGAAGTGAGTACTGAGCAGTACTCAAGACGGGACAACACAAGTGACTTGAAGAGTACAACCATTGTGATGGGATCCCTGGATTTGAAAGTTCTCGTAATCCATCCTATCATTTTTCTGGCTGTCGCAATATTTGCTTGGTTATGCTCCCTAAACTTTAGGTCGTCAGACATTATTATTCCCAAATCCTTTACATGCTGTTTTCCTACTATGGGTACATTTGATTGTGTTTTGTACTCTGTATTATGTTTAAGGTCCTCATTTTTACCGTACCTGAGTACCTGGAATTTATCACTGTTAAACATCATGTTATTTTCTGATGCCCAGTCGAAAACTTTATTAATATCAGCTTGAAGTTTTTCAGTGTTTTCAGCAAGATAATTTTCATACTGATTTTTGTGTCATCTGCAAAGAATGATACGAAGCTGTGACTTGTAATTTTGTCTATATCTGATATGAGAATAAGGAAAAGCAGCGGTGCAAGGACTGTCCCCTGAGGTACAGAGCTTTTAACTGCACTTGGACTAGATTTTATATGGTTGACCGTTATTCGCTGAGTCCTGTTTGACAGAAAACTGAGTATCCAGCGTCCTACTTTACCGGTTATTCCATTGACTTCATTTTGTGTGCTATCACGCCATGGTCACATTTATCAAAAGCCTTTGAGAAGTCCATGTATATCACATCAGCATTCTGTTTTTCTTCTAATGCCTCAGTGACTTTGTCGTAGTGCTCCAGTAGCTGTGAGAGGCACGATCTTCCCTCTCGAAATCCAAGTTGGCCTGGGTTGTGAAGGTCATTGGTCACCATGAAATTGGTGACCTGACTCCTAATCACTCTCTCAAATACTTTTATGATGTGCGATGTTAGTGCAACTGGTCTACAATGCTTTGCTCCCTCCGTTGTGTAGAGGGGCTATGTCTGCTACTTTAAGTGCATCTGGTATCTCCCCCATGTCCAAGCTCTTCCTCCACACTATGCTGAGTGCCTGTGCTACCGGCAATTTGCATTTCTTTATAAATATTGAATTCCATGAGTCTGGACCTGGGGCCGAGTGCATGGGGATGTTTTCATTTCTCTTTCAAAATTGCGCTCGTGTTTATATCAGTTATATATACAGGGGTTTGAATATCCTGCATAAAGAAATTGTCTGGATCTTCCACTTTCATGTTGTTTATTGGAGTGCTAAACATGTCCTCAAACTGCTTTTTTAGGATTTCACTAATTTCTTTGTCATCCTCCGTGTATGAACCTTCACTTGTACGAATAGGTCCAATACTGGCAGTAGTTTTTGCTTTTGATTTCGCATATGTGAAGAAGTATTTTGGATTTTTCTTTATTTCCTGAATTGCTTTCTGTTCTAACTGCCTTTCTTCAGTTTCATATGAGTGTTTCAGTTTCCGCTCGATTTCTTCAATCTCCCTATTTAAATTATTCCTTCTTTGACATGAAATTCGTGTCTGCATAAGCAGTTCCGTTATTTTTTTTCCTGCGTTTATAGTGTCGTCTGCGTTCTCTTTCTACGTTAGATCTCTTTCTGGCTTTCCTCAAAAGGAACATGTTTCAGACAGACTTGATACGCTTCCGAAGTCAGTTTATCTATTCCTTCTGTAGGACTTGTATTACTTACAACAGTTCCCCATGGAATGTTTGTAAGTTCCCTGTTTATTATCTCCCAGTCTATCCTTTTATTATTAAAATTGAATTTACTGAATAGCCCCTCTCGCTTTATCAACGTTTTAAGTCTATTCTGAGTATTGATGGTCGTTTGCACTTCAATGAGCTTGTGATCTGAATATGTGGTATCTGATATCGTAATGTCTCTGATAATGTCTTCATTGTTCGTAAAGACCAGATCTAAAAAGAACGCCTACCATGCATTCATATAATCCTCCCTGCCGCGTTGCTCGAGGAGGTATAAGTTTCCAGTGGCATTGTCTGCTTTAAGACTGCACTTACCTCTGGATGATTCCATATTTCCCTTAAGCACGCTTCTCCTGTCACAAAGTTAGATCCATTATCACAGATCATCAGTTTTGGGACAAGATCGACGCGCTGCAAACCTACGAAAGGCTTATAGGAAAACTTCTGCACTCATGTCAGAAGTAACTTCTAAGTGTACGCCTCGTATGATTGCACATGTGAAGAGGTATATATAGGACTTCACCAAAATCTTGCCCGGAGTGCCCGTTAAAATAAGAGCTCCTGTGTAATCTACACCAGTGGCCTCAAAGGGACGAAGATGCACAACTCGTTCTTTAGGTAGTGTTGGAGGTCCTGGGTAAGGACACACTCGAGCATCATACCTTCTACAGATCACACAAGATTTAATAATAGATTTGACAGTTTGACAACCTTGGGGAAGCCAAAACTTCTGTCGTAAATCAGTGAAGAGTGTCTAACACTTCACCATGCAATGTGCCATGATCATGGCAATGTAATACTATGAGTTTAGTTAAGATGTGGTGACGAAGAAGAAGCAAAGGATTCTTTGCTTCTAAATGAATTTCTACATGAAGCAGACGTCCTCCACATCTTAAAATATTGTTATAATCAGAATCAAACTAAATGCCTAGATACTTCAATAGTTAATAATAATAATACTTCAAGATGTTAATAATTTCTCCCATAGGTCTCCATTTGGGCTTGTTTGATCCAGTATTTGAGGGGACTAGGGAATTGATATTTAATTCCTATCTTGTTAAAAAAAATCAAACACAACTTGAGTAATTTACCTAAGCTAGAATAATGATTAGGATCAATAGCTAAACATCGAGGGGGGTTCAGGGTGCACAGTAGGGACAGTGATATTGGTCACTATGAGTTGTGGCTTCTGTTTGGGCCACTGACCACCATTTGGGTCCTTTAAACCACGTCTCGATTTTAACTAATTGTTTCAAGGTTAATTAATCCTCTTGATAGGTAGTCAGCTGGATTGTCCTTGGTGGGGACATGCCTCAATTTATAATTAGTTGACAGCTCTCGAATTTCCCTAACTCAATTACTAACACAGGGAGTTTTTTTATTATTTTTTTTTACCCATTGTAGGATTGCCTTGTTGTCTGACCACACTACTATCTCACCAAAGATAGATAACACTCAATAAAGAATATTATTGAGTGTCTTGGTCTGGCAATGAGCTTGTCGTACACCTACTAACAAAGCTGTTAATTCTATTTGGGGTAGTGACCTCTTCATAACTGGAGCCACTCTAGCCACAGAAGTAAGTAAAATAGATTGCTTGGTGTTTACTAAATAGCCTACTGCGCCATATGCTTTGCATGAGCCATCACAATCACGTACAAATTTGTGGGTAAATTTAGTTCTAAAGCATTATGAGAAAATTTTAGAATACCATGTTTATTGAAATCCATCGTTAGTTGCTGCCATTTATCTTTCAGATCATTATCTGCTATCAGAATAATATCAAATTCTGCTTTCAGACAACACACAGCCCCCTTGTTTAACTCCCTAAACATGCTAAACATAATCTCACTCCACAAATTCTCTTGTGTCAACTACATTTACAAAACCCTGTTCTTAAATGCAAATCCTTGTCTGAAACTCTTCCTGGACAGATGTAATAGGACCCATTATCACCACACCAGAAATAAATATCTCTTCGATATCCCCAGAGTTAAACTTAATTTGTGTAAACACTCTATGCAAATAAAGGGACCCAGTTTATGGAACTCACTCCCTACTGAATTGAAAAGCTGTCCAACTTTTACATCATTCAAAATCAATACTAAAAAGTACCTAATTTCATCTTCATAGTTTCTCTTTTTGCCTTAAAATTGCACTGTATCTATTGCTACCCAATCTCCCAACCTTTTTGTTCCCAATTTGAACATCTTTACCATTGAGATCATTGCTGTTTTCTTATATGTGCTGCCATTCTATTGTATGGTGTTTATAAATCTTGTTTATCTGTATCTTTTGCTACCCAGTCTCCCCAATCTTTATGTACCCATTCTGAACATCTTTACCATTGTGATCATTGCTGTCTTATATGTGCTGTCAATCTGCTGTATGGTGTCTATTAATCTTGTTTAAATTACTAATCAAGCTTTCAATGTAATCAATCAGAGCTTTAATATAACAATGTGCTTTAATATACTTACTTATCTCTCTCATCTCATTTTTCTCTTGTAATGTATCTTTCATTTATCAATTCTGATTGAAATTACCTACTTAAAATTATCTGCTAGATTAAGGACCTGCCCGAAACGCTGTGCGTACTAGTGGCTTTACAAGAATGTAATTACTGTACTATCCAATGTATTCTCACAAACCCAATGTACCTTCTTGTATATATATAAATAAAATAAAATAAAATAAAAATTAGGTAACGGATCATCCCAACCCATGTTAGTTTGCCAGCACTCCTGCATTAGGAGTTTACCCTTAATTAAAATAGGGCTAAGTAAGCCTAAATGATCAAATGGTTTACTGATATACGAGAGTAATTTTCTCAGGGTTAAGGGAGACGTATTAGTTTCCACAGACTTAATATTTAGTTTGTCAGTGGAAGTATTCCATTCCATGCAAAGAACTTTCAAATTATAAGGCACTTTGTACCCTGGAAATTCACTTTCTATTAGCTGATTCAGCTGTTGATCATTTGATGCCCATGGTTGTAGAGGCATATTGGCTCCCAGTAACTCGCGGTTAGCCTCATGATAAATTTAAATTTATTTGGTTTTATTATTAGTCGTTCCCTGGAGTTATTAACAAATAAGTTGTTACTAATTTCAGTCTTGTATGGACTATCAGATTTCTTCAAATGGATGTCCAAGGTTGCTTGGAGTACAAATGGTGAAGAAGTAGCAGCGAATAAGACCGAGGTGAACATATAGATGACGATTTCATTATTATGATCATTAGGATCATTCATCCAGAGAAATGTTGTAAAATTACGATCTTCCTCTTGTAGACCTACTCTTATGAAGCCTTACAAATTTCGGCTGTATAGGTGTAAGTTCTTAATCGAAACCATAATAGTATGTCATTGAGTTAGACTCTGGCCAGTTTGTAGGCAATCATTGAGTGATGCACTATTTGCTTTTACTTTGGCACTACAATTAAATGCAATTCTAATAGGTGCAGTAGCGGAATCTTTCAAGATGGCATGATGAGGCAAATAATGCCCTAGTTTGGTATCATCATGTTCAACAACCTCAATAAATTTGTTTGCAAGCTGTTGTTGTATCAACTCGTGATACAGTTGTAATTTATCTGGTTGTTTATTCAATCTAGCTATCTGTGAATTTAATTGATTTACTGCCATGAAGTGATTAATGGGTAGCTGTGGGTGATTGAGCTTCCATGGCAATGTAACCCAATATTAGTTATCTTTATAGATGATTGAGCTAAGATACTGTTGATAAGTTCAAGTATCATCTGGACTTGGTTGTTCAGGAACAATGCTTAAGGTATCTAAATCCCATAATTTATACACAGGGGAATCAGAGTTATCCTCAGCCATGTCTCTGAATTATAGTGGTGATTGTTCCAAGGCTAGTCATGCAACTATTATTGAATTATTATGTTGATCAATTATAAGTGTTGATTTTTTCTGGGGTAGCACCAGTCCCGTAAGCAATTTGCCTTCAGCTGACAGCAACAAATTCATTCTGCGTTGCCTGGAGCATCCAGTAATAAATCGATAATAATAATCTGCCCCTACAAGTATACCAACATCGGTGAGGCGGTCAGAATTTATTTTATAATCAGCCAACTTCACACCACAATGTTTAAAAAGCTTGGCTGTATTCCGTAGATCAGATTCAAATTGGTCAGATGGGATTTTGTCAACAACTATAGCTTATACTGGGCTAGCATAGCCTCCCAGGCGTACCAAAACTCTCACAACCTTGTAGTCTTGAGGTCCGGTGTTAGTAAAAAAATCCGGAGATATTAAATTTCACTTGACACAAAGTTTTCAATTTCAACTGATCATCCAGTTGTTGGGTAATAAAAGTTTTTTGAGAACCTTGGTCAAGAAAACCACGGGTGGTGATTTTGGATTTCTTATTAGTTAACCTTAGCTGAGCTGTAAGTAACGTAGTAATATTGTCTGTCTTGGTAGCAAGTACATTCACTTCTTAATGTACTTTGCAATAATGCACAGTGGTGGAGTTACTAATATCCTCATTAAGATTGGGTGACCTCTGTTGGGTTTCTCCACACAGTATGTAATGATGTCGATCTTTGTGGCACTTGTTGTACACATGTAGGGCTATGGTACAGTTATTAGGGTCATGAGAACCATTGCATTTTGTGAATCTGAGTAATTCTTGAAGACGATTAATTCTGGAATTACAGTCTGAGTAGGTACTGCATTTATAGGTTAAATGTTTCTTATGACAGAACAAACATTTTTTCTCTCTTGTAGAATTAGTTGTCTTAGCAGGCGTATTAACTACAGTTTCAGAGGGAGTTATAGTCTACCTACCAATATTACTTCTCTTACTTCTTAAAGTGGGAGTAGTTGATTTAATTTGGTTTTGTTAGACTTAACCGAAGTCAATTTTGTCTTCACTGAATTCTCAGTATTAGGTTGTTTGAGTTCAGATTTAATTTATCATGTGCCTTTTGCGTAGTGACAGTGATTCTCATTCCCTCAAATATCTGATCAAGAGAAAATATGTCTATCTTGAATTGAGAGCAGAATTCTGCTAAAATGTTATGAGAAAGTTTCCTCTAGCAGGAGTAATTTTAGTGACAATTCGGAAGCTGATACATTTACTTTAGTACCTAAGGCTTTCACAAGAGACTCTACTTCCAAACTGAAGTATTGAAGGGAGTCTGTTCTGTTACTGGGTGAACATATATCCACTAATTGATAAAATAAGTTAGCTACACTTTATTCTTTGTTGCTGTAATTAACCTCCAACAATTGTATAGTTACATCATAATTGTTATCTACAAGTGATAAATTAGCTATTACCTTCTTAGCTTTCCCTTTGAGGAGACTTTGTAGGTAAGAACATTTAGTTACCTTATCTATAGAGGTTCTAGAATGTATTTGTGTATTAAATGATGACCAAAATGTATCCAAATTTCCTTTAGCCAGTCCAGCAAATGTGGGCAAGTTCAAAGAAGGTAAATGTGCCTATGCTTGTACAGTACTGGGTTGAGATACAGTAACGTTAGTAGACACTTTATGTTTTTCTACTAATTCAAGAAGAAGATTAAATTGGTTTTGGGTGTCATCTTTATATTGAGATGTTTTTCCTATAGTTTGGTCGATTTCATCAGAGTCAGTGTCACTATCATTTAATACACTGATATAAGACTCAATCATAGTCTTAATTTGTTCGAATTTGAGATCAGCTACTCTCAGAGATATTTCCAACTGATGGTAATCAACTGGGGTTACCTTAGGTAGGTATTCTGACTTATTAAGCAATCGGGTTAAATGACCTTTAAGGCAACTAGGGATCTCTTTATTTTTTCGGGAGTAACCATGGTGACCTTATATTCAAGCTTAGTATGGCTTGAGTAATTGTTACTGATGCAACTTGGATACTTGTTCATTAGTTGCTAGTATCGTGATGATAGCCTAATTTTTCTTGATTACGCTGTGTGCTACCTCTTCTGGAGGTTAGCTTACCTACCTAATAGTAAATGGCTAAGATTTGAGTAATACTTAAATGCCACTACGGTATTACGTCTGGCTAGATCTTCATTATCACCATCGGTTGGTATAGTGACACCTAGTAGCACTGAAAGATGTACACAGTAAATAATAAAGGATTACATAATTAATGTAAAATAATAAATCCCACCCTGTTCAGGGTTCGCACAACATTGAATAGCAATGAATTAGTACTTTCTAACAGTACTAGCTAGAAATAAATCCTACCTAATAGAGTAGCTAAATATTTTAGGCTAGAGTTGGACATACCTTAGTACAATTCCATTCTAAAATCCTACTCCTTTGGGTTGGCATAAAATACAATAATATAATAAATGTGAAGTGCAAAATATTGGAATATATATCAGTGCTGTATTTTCTTTTATTTTTTGTAGTTTTGATATCTAATATACACTTAGAAAAAATATGTGTAAAAAAATTTAAATATGTACAGTTTATGTTGACTTGCTAGCCACAACCCCATATGGTGGTTATTGATGTAAATAATGAGAAATAATGGGGTTAGGCTATAACATATGGGTGGCGGTCTATTGACAGCCGTAAATAACAATGTATATATGTATATAGCCCAATACCTGATAATACTACTTTATTAATAGTATACTATAATCGCGTTAGTAATTAATTCTACTGTATCAAGTTTATCGAGAAGAACCAAAAAGAATGTTGGGAAATCTGACTATAGAATAATGAAAATAATTCTAATAAAATTCGAAGGACCATTCTTAAACAAGAAAAACTAGAGAACCAGTGCATATGGATCTCTCGATTAAATATAAATAAAATCTAATACATCATAATGAATGAACTGTAAAATTAAACAGAATACAGAGCCGATCCCACTACAACAGACTTTAGGGGGGTAATTTTGTGAAATATTTAATATGCAGTACATCAACCTCTCTGCCGACCAAGCAGGAGCCGCTGCGACACACAAAGATACAAGTCAGCCAAGTACAGGGAATTAGATCATCAGTACAACTTCGTTCAAATAGGGTCTGAGACCCTAGGCCCAAGGGGAGAGAGTGCAACAAGGTTTCTTAAGAATCTTGGTTCCAAACTCATTGACACTACATGAGACCCTAGAGTAGCAAGTTTTCTCTTTCAGCGCCTCAGTGTTGCGATCCAAAGGGCGAGAGCTCGCTGCATTCTCGGTTCCTGCCTGGTATCGGAGGAATTCAAGAAAATCTACAGCCTCTAGGAAGTGAACTTTCCTTGTGTCTTCTCAATGTTCATTTTTTGTATAAAATCAGATTTGTAACTGTAAAACCTTGCATAATAGAGTGTACACCCAAATAAAAAGGGGGTGGTAGGAGAAGCGAACACTCATACGTATTCAGAGTTAAATGGCAAGTTTTCTCTGAATGCTCTGTGTTCCCTTTTAGGGCTGTGGGTCCCTATAATTGCACCAGAGGTGAAACCCCCTCTATAATATGCAGTATTATAACATAACTGGCATAATTGGCAATCCCCTCACAGTGTTTAAGAGAGAACTGGATAAGCACCTCCAAAGGATACCTGATCAACCAGGCTGTGACTCATTCGTCAGGCTGCGAGCAGCCGCGTCCAACAGCGTTTTTGATCAGTCCAGTAACCAGGAGGGCTGGTCCTCGACCGGGCCGCGGGGATGCTAAGCCCCGGAAGCACCTCAAGGTAAGGTATATATAATATAATCGAATCATATAATATTCATTCGTTAGATTTAGATAATGATCTATCTACTTAGAAAAACATTGACAGCTAAACTGTTTGTAGAGATAGTAGCATGTGTCCCCAAAACTCGCCACATAAACTTGTCTCAAAAGGCTACCTTGGGAACACGTGATCGAGGTGGCGACTTATTGTCCTTCTTGCCAGTAATACCCGGGCTGAAAGACGAGCAGCATGTAAATACTATCTAAACAATAATTATACCACACATATTCTCGAAATTTAGTGTGGGGATGCGCTGAGATGATGAAAGTAAATGATGAAGCTGTCACGTAGTCCTGGCGTCTATAGGAGCACGGATGGCGTGATTGTGAGACGATGAAAATGGCAAGCTTCAGGACACTCTTGATATTAATGGTGTCTCTCTGTCGACTCGCTCACGCATGCGCTCTAGCACGTAATGTTTGAACTCTGTCAAGACCTTATATAGTTCGTCCATCTTCCCAAGATAATGGAGACAAGGTTTATTATAAATTTTCCGATGTTAATTTGTCTTACATGACAACAAATATGTTCTCGCTGTGCAAAAAAATTTAAATGAATCCGTGTTCATATGGGTGAGAATATAAAGAGTAGAAATTCGTTATTCAAGTATTCACTGGAATAGCAGGATTTAGCTGTATTGAATATTTCCATCAAATAATAATATATGGATTAATCAACTATAAATCTATGATTAGCCAATAATTCTTATTAAAGAATGCTGAAGTAAAGTGAATTTAATGCAATTCACGTAAAGGTAAACATTTTCCCCCAGCTGTGTGAGCTGACGCAACAGTCCGCCATAATTTCTAGGGAAAATGAGTTATTACTACGCTTTAATAAAATGAACTGAAGATTACTAAACTAT
>NC_091158.1:41561438-41711438 GCF_040958095.1 Procambarus clarkii
TGACAGCCAGAGGTACCAGGGGAACAGGGAAAAGTCAAGGTGACGAAATGAAGGAAATGTTTGCCCAGTTTCTGGAGGACATCAAGAGTGAGATGCAAGAAATCATGCAGGAAATGAAGAACGAAATAAGCAACCTGAAAAGAGAGCTGACAGCAGCAAAGGAGGAGATTAGAGCCCTCAAAGAGAACGGTATCAAGGCTGAGATCACAAAATCATCCAGGGAGAAGGTGGTAATAGTATTTTGGAAGAGAATGCCACAATAAAAGCAACATTTGCAGAAATACTAAAAAAAAAAATAACTTCTGAAGTAATGTCTGCAGTGATGGAGGTGGCCATGAAAGCAGATACCTCACAGGAAGCGGCATGCTCCACTAGCCAGCTGCTGGAAAGGAAAAGAGCAGTGGTTGCTGTGGATATTAAAGAGCAGGAAGGCTCCAATAGGACAGAGTGGAATGACAAGGACAAAGCGGCAGTGAATGAAATACTGAAGGCACTAGACATGGAAGGGGCTGAGCCATGGAAGGGGCATTGAGAAGGTTTTCAGGTTAGGCTGGTACAACAAAGACCGAGACCGAGTGATTAAGATAGTGTTTGCAAACGAGAACACAAAGGAGAACGTTCTATCAAGGAAGAGCTACCTGAAAAATGTGGGAGAATTCAAAAATGTATTCCTCCAGAGAGATATGACGAGGGAGGAGAGAGCCATGGCGGCAAGGAAGAGGCGCAGGGCGAGAGGAGAAAACCAGGAAGTCACAGCTCCCAACACAACACCCCCAGTTGCGAGTGGGGGAACCCACAACCAGCTACCCAGTAACACCAGCGAAGAGGACAACCCCGCCGCCCTCCTCTGCATAGAAAACCACCCTACCCCAAACCCTCCCTGCCCCACTCAAATGTTCAGCCAAATCTCCCGCCCCCCACACACAATCACCTCCCTTCTACCCCTATCCCCTCCTCCCCACCAGTCCCCCCTCCCCCCTTTCCTTTCTGTCTTCATTTCCCTTTCACCCCATACCCTCCCTGTCCCTCCCCCTTCACTGGATCCCCTGCCCCTCATCCCAGTATCCTCTGAGACCCTGTTATCCACCTCACAGATACTCGCACCCATGGAACAGCTTCCTCCACTGGCAGAATACTCACCAAGGAGGCGATTTGAGAAGGGACAGAAGAAAGGAAGCCTCAAGGCAATGTACACTAACATAGATGGAATTACAAATAAAACAAATGAGCTTGGAGAATGGGTACTAGAAGAAAATCCAGACATAATAGCCCTCACAGAAACAAAGCTAATGAAAACGATAACAAATGCAGTGTTCCCACAAGACTATTATGTTATGAGGAAAGAGAGGGAAGAAAGAGCTGGTGGTGGTGGTGTAGCTCTGCTGGTAAGAAAAGGCTGGGATTTTGAGGAGATGGATATTCAGGGCTGTGAATGTTTTAGTGACTACATAGCAGGTACCATAACAACTGGAGGGAAAAAATTATAGTCGTAGTCGTATATAATCCACCACCAAATGACAGAAGACCCAGACAGGAATATGATAGAAACAACATGGCCGCCATTAACATAATAGAAAGAGCAGCTTCTGTTGCTAGCAGGAATGGATCTGGACTACTAATTATGGGAGACTTCAACCATGGGAAGATAGATTGGGAGAACATAGACCCGCATGGAGGACCAGAAACATGGAGAGCTAAGCTGCTGGATGTGGCAACAAGAAACTTTCTAAGCCAGCACATCAAGGATCCAACAAGAATGAGAGGAGAAGATGAACCAGCAATGCTTGATTTTATATTTACCCTAAATGAGTGGGATATAAGGGAAGTTAAGATGGAAGCGCCCTTGGGAATGAGTGACCACCGTGTATAGAACTTTGAGTACCTGGTAGAGCTAGGAATTATCTCCCCAAAAAAAGAACTAGGAATCAAAAGGCTAGAATACCGAAAGGGGAATTATGAAGAGATGAGAAGTTTCCTAAGGGAAATACCTTGGGACACAGACCTCAGAGATAAGTCTGTACAAGGTATGATGGACTGTCACCCAAAAGTGTCAGGAGGCAGTAAGCAGATACATCCCGGCCCAAACGGAAAAATCGGAGAAACAACAGAAAAATCCATGGTATAATAGGGCATGTATTGAAGCGAAGAAACTGAACAAAAGGGCGTGGAGGAACTTCTGGAATAACAGAACACCAGAAAGCAGAGAGAGATACCAGAGAACCAGGATTGAGTACGTCAGTGTGAGAAGAGAAGCAGAGAAAATTTATGAAAATGATATAGCAAACAAAGCCAAGACTGAACCAAAGCTACTCCACAGTCACATCAGAAGGAAAACAACAGTGAAAGAACAGGTATTAAAACTTAGAACAGGCGAGGACCGGTATACAGAGAATGACAAGGAGGTGTGTGAAGAACTCAACAAGAGGTTCCAGGAGGTCTTCACAATAGAACAAGGTGATGTCACTGTGCTAGGAGAAAGGGAGGTAAACCAGGAGGCCTTGGAAGAGTACGAAATTACGAGAGAGGAGGTCAAGAGACACCTGCTGCATCTGGATGTTAGAAAGGCTGTTGGTCCAGACAGGATCTCACCATGGGTACTGAAAGAGTGTGCAGAGGCACTTTGCTTGCCAATCTCCATAGTGTATAGTAAGTCACTAGAGACGGGAGACCTACCAGAAATATGGAAGATGGCGAATGTGGTCCCAATATGCAAAAAGGGTGACAGGCAAGAGGCACTGAACTACAGGCCAGTGTTCTTGACTTGTATACCATGCAAGGTGATGGAGAAGATCGTGAGAAAAAACCTGGTAACACATCTGGAGAGAAGGGACTTCGTGACAAATCGCCAACATGGGTTCAGGGAGTGTAAATCTTGCCTGACAGGCTTAATAGAATTCTACGACCAGGTGACAAAGATTAAGCAAGAAAGAGAAGGCTGGGCAGACTGTATTTTCATGGATTGTCGGAAAGCCTTTGGCACAGTACCGCGGTTAGAGAGTTACGGTGAGGGGTGAGACCTCAGATTGGTGTGAAGTCACCAGTGGAGTCCCACAGGGCTCTGTACTCGGTCCTATCTTGTTTCTGATATATGTAAATTATCTCCCGGAGGGTATAGATTCATTTCTCTCAGTGTTTGCGGACAATGCCAAAATTATGAGAAGGATTAAGACAGAGGAGGACTGCTTAATGGGCTTCAAGAAAGCCTAGACAAGCTGAAGGAATGGTCAAACAAATGGTTGTTAGAGTTTAACCCAAGCAAATGTAATGTCATGAAGATAGGTGCAGGAAGCAGGAGGCCAGATACAAGGAACCATCTGGGAGATGAAATACTTCAAGAGTCAGAGAATAAAAAAGACTTGGTGGTTGATATTACTCTAGACCTGTCTACTGCAGCCTATATCAAGAGGATAACATCAGCGGCATATGCCAGGCTGGCCAACATAAGAACGGCATTCAGAAACTTGTGTAAGGAATCATTCAGAACTTTGTATACCACATATGTTAGGGCAATCCTGGAGTATGCAGCCTCAGCATCGCGTCCATATCTAGTCAAGTATAAGACCAAACTGGAAAAGGTTCAAAGGTTTGCCACCAGACTAGTACCCGAGCTGATAGGTATGAGCTACATGGAAAGACTACGGGAATTAGACCTCATTTCGCTGGAAGACAGAAGAGTTAGGGGGGGGACATGATCACAGCATTCAAGATTCTCAAGTGAATTGAGAGGGTAGATAAAGACAGTCTATTTCCACACAGGTGGAAACTGAGTGCCCAAATGAGCCACAGACTTATTAGAAAGAACTTTTTTAGTGTCACAGTGGTTGACAAATGGAATGCATTAGGGAGTGATGTGGTGGAGACTGACTCTATACACAGTTTCAAGTGTAGATATGATAGAGCCCAATAGGCTCAGGGACCTGTGCACCTGTTGATTGATGGCTGAGAGGCGGGACCAAAGAGCTAAAGCGCAACCCCTGCAAGCACAACTAGATGAGTACATTGGATTGGAGAACTGGAATTGTAAACAAACATGGCAGAGAGCAGAGTAACACAGTGGGAGTAGGAGGACAAGATGTCTCGCTTGAGGATGCGCTCGTTCAAATGTTGATTGAAATCAGGATGGAACAACAGGTAATGAGGGAAAAGGTAGCCAACCTGCAGGATGAACTGATTGTGGCAGAGGATGAGATTAAAAGCCTGAACGAGAATTCCCATTATCACCCACGAACCAGCCCTCAGGAAGATGGTAATGTATCTATAGAAGGGACTTCTACATTACAACCCGCATTTGCAGATATACTTAGAAGGACCCCGGAAGTGGTCTCTGCAGTAAAGGAAATTGCCATGAAAGTTGCTACTTCTCAGGAAGCAGCAAGATGTACTAGGTGACTGATAGAGAGGAAAAGAGCAGTAGTCGTAGTAGGTATTTACGAGCAAATAGGGCCCACTCGAAGGGTGAGGAGAGATATGGGCAAAGCCACAGTCAAAGAGATCCTTGAAGGAGTACAGATGGAGGGGGAAGAATTGTATATAGAAAAGGTTTTCAGGCTTGGCCGGTACAACAAGGACAAAGATCAATTGACAAAAGTGGTTTTCAACAGCGAGAACACAAGAAAGGAAATTTTAGCAAAGTAGAGCAGCCTACTCAATATGCGGAAGTTCAAAACGGTATTCCTTCAGAGGGATATGACTAGGGAGGGGAGAAAGGGCAGCAGCACCAAGGAAGGCGCGCAAGGAGAGGGAAAGGAATCAGGGAACCACAACCCAGAACCCTACGATCCCATAAGGGAGTGGGGAACCCTCCACAGGCAATTCAAAAGCCCCAGTGGGAGGAGGATCACACCCTTCTCCCAACCAATAGGTGTCCTACCTGCCCCAGCCCCTATACTCCTCCCCCACCCTAAACGCTTCCTTCTCCCCCACCCCCTATCCCCTCCCTCCTCTCCCACCCCCCTAAACCCTCCCTTCTCCCTGCCTAAGCCCTCTTTCCTCCCCCTCTCTCCCAAGCCCTTCTCCCCTACCCCCCAAGCCCTCCTTTCTCCCCCACCCCGCCAAGCCCTCCCTCCCTTTCTTCCTATCCCCCCAAACCCTCCCTTCTCCTCCACCCCTCCAAGCCCTCACTTCGCCCCTACCCTATCCAAACCAGATCCTCCCAGCCCCCCCCCCCCCACAACCCAGGTCCCCTTCACTCTCAGTCCCCCTCACAACCTAGGGGCCCCCCCCTTCCCCCTCACAACCTAGAGGCCCCCCCCTTCCCCCCTCCCCCTCCAAGACCCTCCATGTTTACCTACTCCAGTGGAAGCAACAGAAACTGGGGATGGACAGAAATGCGTCAGCTTCAAGGTGAAGTACATGAACATAGGCAGGATTACAAGTAAGGCGAGTGAATTTAGGAAAAGAGCACAAAACGTAAACCCAGATGTAACTGGAATCACAGAAACAAAACTCTCATGAATCATAACAAATTCGGTGTTACCCCAGGATTACACTGCAATAAGGAAAGAGAGGGAGGGAAGGGGAGGAGGCAGAGTGGCCTTACACATGAGAAAGGAATGGAGTTTCAAGGAGATGGTTTTCCCAGGCTGCGAAGGGTCACATGGCAGTTAATAACATAATTGAGAGGGCAGCCTCTGCTGCCTATAGAAATCGATCCCATCTGCTCATCATGGGGGACTTCAATCACGGAAGGATAGACTGGTAGAATAAGGAACCCCACGGAGGAGAGCATACATTGAGAGCCAAACTAGTGGAGGTGGTGACAAGAAACTTTCTAAGCCAACATGTCAGGGAACCCACTAGGATGAGGGGAAACAATGAACCAGCGAGACTCTACCTAGTCTTCACTCTGAATGACTCTGACATAAGGGAAATTGACTTCGAGGCCCCAATAGGAATGAACGATCACAGTGTACTGACGTTTGAGTATTTGGTCGAAGAAGGACTAGAGTACTCGAGAATGGGAACTGAAAGCAAAAGGCTGGCATTCCGTAAGGGAAATTACGAGGATATAAGAAAATTCCTAACGGTTGTAACATGGGAAGCAGAGCTAAGGGAAAAGACGACCCAAGACATGATGGAATACATCACACATAAGTGCAAGGAGGCAGCAGAAATGTTTATCCCGGCCCAAAAGATAAAAACTGAAATGCAGATTAGAAACCCATGGTTTAATCAGAGATGTGAGCTAGCTAAGCAACAAAGTAAAAGAGCATGGAGAAACTAAAAATAGCAGGACACTTGAGAGCAGAGAAGGTTACCAGAGAGCCAGGAATGAATACATCTGGGTGAGAAGAGACGCAAAAGGGCAATATGAAAACAACAGAGCAAGCAAGACTAAGGCCCAACCCAAATTGCTGCACAGCCATATCAGGAGAAAGACAACAGTGAAGGAGCAGGTAATGAAACGGAGGATAGGGGCAGACAGATTCACTACAAAGGACAAAGAAATGTGCGAGGAACTCAATATGAAATTTCAGGAAAGTCTTCACATTAGAGCAAGGAGAAGTTCCAGAGATAAGAGATGGAATAATTAACCAGGCACCAGTAGAGGAATTTGAGATTACCAGTGGAGATATAAGGAAGCTCTTGCTATAGTTGGATGTGACAAAGGCTATAGGCCCGGATGGAATAGCACTATGAATACTAAATGAAGGAGCAGAAGCACTGTGCCTGCCACTCTCCATGGTGTATAACAAATCACTGGTAACATGTGAATTGCCAGAAATTTGGAAGGCGGCAAACGTGGTCCCGATATACAAAAAGGGGGATAGACAAGAGGCACTGAACTACAGGCCAGTGTCCCTAACTTGCATGCCATGCAAGCTAATGGTGAAAATTGTGCGAAAAAAGCTAGTCGAGCATCTGGAGCGAAGAAACTTTGTCACAACACAAACATGGTATCAGGGATGATAAGGCATGCCTCACAGGATTAATTGATTTTTACAATCAGGCGACAAGAATCAGGCAAGAAAGAGAGGGGTGGGCAGACTGCATATTTTTGGATTGCTAGAAAGCCTTTGACACAGTGCCACATCAGAGACTAGTGCGAAAACTGGAGATGCAGGCAGGAGTGAAAGGGAAGGTACGCCATTGGATAAGGGAGTTCCTAAATATCAGAAGACAGCGAGTCACTGTGCAGGGTGAGGTATCAGATTGGTGAGATGTCATCAGTGGGGTACCACAGGGTTCTGTCCTTATACCCATACTGTTTCTTATATATGTAAATAATCTTCCAAATGGTATAGAATCATTCCTCTCATTGTTTGCTGATGATGCAAAAATTATGAGGAGGATTAAGACGGAGGAAGACAGTATGAAACTACAAGATGACTTAGACAGACTGCATGAATGGTCTAACAAATGGCTACTAAAGTTCAACCTGAGTAAATGTAAGGTAATGAAACTAGACAGTGGAAACAGGAGGCCAGACACAGAATACAGAATGGGAGATGAAGTCCTTCATGAAACGGACAGAGAGAAGGATCTAGGAGTTGATATCACACCAACCCTGTCTCTTGAAATTCACATTAAAAGAATAACATCTGCGGCACATGCGAGACTGGCTAACATCAGAACCGCCTTCAGGAACCTGTGTAAGGAATCATTCAGAACCTTGTATACCACATATGTAAGACCAATCCTGAAGTATGCGGCCCCAGCATGGAGCACGTACCTTGTCAAGCACAAGGCAAGCTTGAAAAAGTTCAGAGATATGCCACTAGGCTAGTCCCAGAACTAAGAGGTATGAGTTACGAAGAAAGGCTGCGAGAAATGCACCTCACGAATCTAGAAGACAGAGGAGTGAGGGGAGACATGATCACTACTGTGACGGTGTTCCCCCCCCTTATATTTCTCCCACGCCTGCTGTAAGAGTCATGTCCACTTTACCCGAGCGTTCTCTACGTCGCAGGCATCAGTTTGATATATGTGGGAGAGTGTAGAGTCCTTGCCTTGCCGAGAAATTTGTAAAAGAAGAGTATTTTGGCCTGTAGTTTAGGCCCTTTAGGAAGCCAATATGGCGCTGGCTCCTCTGTTTTGCCTCTAAAACTGTGTGACGTCAGTGACACCAGATTGGTCACCGACAGCGACGTGGCACAGGGAGCCAATGAAAACCTCCCATGGCGAATATGACGTCACGAAGGAAGGGGGGTCCGGTCAGTGCGCGACTCTGGCGCCATCAGTCTAAGACAGCACGTCAAGGAGGTCGGACGTGCGCTGGGGGGGTCCTGTCAGTTGGACAGTTTACCCCGTCTCCGGAGGATTTACGCATCACCCGTGGTCTGCCAACACCTGTGGGGTCTTCCTTCGTTCATGTGTTGGACCAGAGAAGGAATTGACAGAATATTGAGCATCAAGTGCTCAAGGAACAGGTGTTGTGCAAGAGTGGAGTCTAGGCAGCAACGTATGCGACGGCTGATAGCTTCACAGTGATGACGTAATGGCTGGGCCAATCCTCCGTGAGGGAATCAGTTTGACACAACACGTCAAGGTGGACGGATCTGTGAAGATTGATCCTGTCAATCTGACAGTAATACGCCACTCCCGTGGATCTTACGCGTCACTTGTAGTCTGCCAGTACGCCGGGAGGTCTTCCTTCATTCCATGTGTGGACCGAAGAGGGAATTGACGGAATATTGAGCATCAAGTGCTCCAGGGTGTGACGGTGTTCCCCCCCTTATATTTCTCCCACGCCTGCAGTAAGAGTCATGTCTACTTTTCCCAAGCGTTCTCTACGTAGCAGGCTACAATTTGATATATGGGAGAGAGTGAAGTGTTCTCGGAGAGCCGAGAAATTTGTGAAATAGTAATATTTTGGCCTGTGGTATAGGCCCTTTAGGAAGCCAAGATGGCGCTGGCCTTCCTGAATTCCCGCCAAAACCATGTGACGTCAGTGGCACCGGATTGGTCACCGACAGCAATGTGGCACCGGGAGCCAATGAGAACTTCCCGTGGCGAAAGTGACGTCACGAAGGAAGGGGGGTCCAGGCCGCGCGCCGCGCTAGCGACATCAGTCAGACACGACACGTCAAAGAGGTCGGACGTGCGACGATTGGTCCTGTCAGTTTGACAGTTGTTTCCCGTTCCCGTGGATTTACGCGTCACCTGAAGTCTGCCAGTACTCTGAGAGGTCTTCCCTAGTTCATGTGTTGAACCAGAGAGGGAATTGACGGTTATTTGAGCAACAAGTGCTCCAGTCAGGTACTGTGCAAGAAGAAGCAGTGAAGCCGTGCAGTGACGTATGTGACGTCTGTGGCAGTTCACCAGTTCGTGACAGCGTAGTGGCTGACAGAGCCACTGGGTAGCTGAGGAAGGAGAGGACTATTTGGGGAATCCGGACGACTGTTGCTGAGACATAGGCGGCAGCCGTTGCTGGGAGAAGACGACGGCCAGGAGACCGACTCCAACCCTTCAAGAAGTCAAGAAGGAAGACGGACCTGCGGAGGAAGAAGGCACGGAGACGACGCGCTAAACGGTGGGACGACGAGAGGTTCCGGTAGGACACGATGACGTGTGTGTGGGGGCGTTCCCGACACGAGGACCAGGAGCTACATCTCGACTCTCATCGGAGGATAGGTTGAAGTAGGTGTTTCTAGTTCCCTCCCCATTTCCCTTTAGTTAGCTATATTATTCGGCTATATTATCTGGCCTGAGGATTTTATGTCGTGAGCAAGTCTCACCCGTGTCACAGTAAGGCACCAGTTTGCCGTGTAGTACTATCAAGAGTACTTATAATACTTATGTTGATTATTGGTGTGTACAGGCACCAGGAACGAGTGATAAATTTACTGTGTTGTGTATATCTTTCAAGAGATTTTGATGTGAACATATAGTGATAAATTATATATAATATTATGCCAGTATTTGGAGGTTAGGCTACGTGCCCAGAAACTATTTATTTTCCATGTATTGATGTTTGATTGGTATACACTATATATATATGTCTTATGTTCATGCAGTGATTAATCCTTTGTGAGTACAGTGAATTATTGCGTTATCGCCCACGAGAGAAAGTACTGAAAACTCCAGTGTTAATACTTTATAATATGTCATTGAATGAAGGGCAGTGAAAACCATTACAGTGAGTCATTGTAGCATTGGTTGTAGAAACGACTGTTTGAGCCTGAGTACAGTGTAACTAAGTGATACGTGCTTTTGTGCCGATATCGAGAGTGCGAGTTTCTAGTAATATTGGAGAACTTAAAGAAACAGCGCGCGTGAATCTAGAAAACAAGCAATAAGCTTTCGCGCGGGGGGGCCAGGCGATCAGCTGTTCTTGACACTTGATGAGGAGGGGAGGTGTTGCCACTTAGTGAGTGCATACTATTCGTGGGAACTACCGGCCGCTGCCAGGATCAGTTGATTTATTTATTATTGTTTGGCCTTGTGACATCTTTCATACATTTTAAGTAAAATACAAAATTACCATTGTGTTTATATCATTCCCTCCATTGATCTTGTGGCTATATTATACTGAAAGCATAGAGTGATAACAGTAAGTACCTGCCTGATTCCTGATCTTTTGAGTGTGACCTTGCCAAGGCTACCACTAATTCAACCAGTCCACTGAGGTGTTACTGGCCACCTAAAACACCAGTTGGCGACCTTGTGGTTAACCGTAGAGCCCGATTGTTGGGGAGGGCACATGACAGTCAAGTGAACGAGTCGTGTTCCCACTCCTTCTCAATCAGAGGCCGTTGAGATTGACTGGGAGACTCTCCTGGCGTGCAGTGGCGCCGTGAGGATCGAGTGAAGACCCGCAGGGCTACGGTGAGTGACCTTGAGCATAACTATTGCTCACCCCAGAGTAAGAATAGAGTGGTGAAACCCCAACATTGGCGACCTTGCCATGATATCGATCGAAGTAAAGGTTGCAGTGGTGATACTTGGCAGTGGTGTTAGAGATCAGGTGCAGGTTATCACTCATAGCACAAGATGGAGGATGATAAAGTAGCAAGATTTATTGACTCTAGAGATGAACAGGTGCTGGAAGAGTACACCAAGGCACAGCTACAGGTAATAGCGGATCATTTTGGAATAAAGCTGAGATCTGCCAGAGTTGGTGAAAGAAGACTAGAGATAATGGCTCAGCTCAGGGCTCGAGACGAAGCTTTGGGGGAGGAACAGCCCCAAACACCTGCCAGTGTGGGTGAACACCTGAGTATTGGTGGAAGCAGCAGGGGATCCAGCGGCAGCAGGCACAGCGTTAAGCTGGAAATAATGAAGCTGCAGCTGGAAGCACAGCAGCGTAAAGAAGAGCGAGAAGCAGAAGCGCAGCTGAGGAGAGAAGAAGCACAGCAGCGCAAGGAAGAGCGAGAAGCAGAAGCGCAGCTGAGGAGAGAAGAAGCACAGCAGCGCAAAGAAGAACAAGAGAGAGAAGCACAGCAGCGCAGAGAAGAGCGAGAAGCACAGCAGCGCAAAGAAGAGCGAGAGGCAGAAGCACAGATGAAGCGTGAGGAGCGAGAAGCGCAGCTACGCAGGGAGGAACAAGAGCGAGAAGCACAGCTACGCCGGGAAGCACAAGAGCGAGAAGCACAGCTACGCAGGGAAGAACACGAGCGAGAAGTTAGGCTGAGACAATTAGAAATAGAAGCCAACCAGGAGTTGGAGCTGAAGCGAGCTGAACTGGGACTAGGTGCACCTGCTCCGCCGCCACAGGAAGACCGACGAGTGAGGGAACGAGACCTGCCGGTCTTTGTGCCTAGTGAAGCCGAAAGTTTCTTCGATCACTTTGAGAGAGTTGCTGCTCTGAAGAGGTGGCCGAGGGCGGAGTGGGCGGAGTTAGTGCAAGGGAGGCTCACAGGTGAAGCTCGTGAAGCCTTCAATATGCTCGACTTCCAAGAATGCACCAACTACGATGCGGTAAAACGAGCTGTGCTCCGTTCCTTCAAGCTCACGCCGGAGGGTTACCGGAAGAGGTTTAGAGAATGTACCCGGTTGCCAGGAAAATCGTATGCGGAGATGGCGAGGGACATGGAAAGAAAGTTCCTTAAGTGGCTGGACTCTGAAGAAGCGGGGTCGGCCGAAGAGGTCAAGGAACTAATGGTCATGGAAAAGTTTATGTCCGTGCTCCCTCCTGAGATCAGGATGAGGGTAAAGGAGGCGGACATAAAGGACCTGAGGGCCGCAGCCGACCGAGCCGACATGTTAGAAGAAGCCCTACGCCCACGCCGAGAGGGACAGCACCGACCACCCGTATACGTCGGAAACGATAGGAATTATAGGAGGACGGATGGATGGAGGACAGAAGCAAGTTCTCCCAAGTCCCACCACTCGAGATGGGACGACAGAGGAACAAAAGGTGCTGTAGAGCCGACAGAGAAGAGCCAAGCTGAGAGCTCGGGAGCTGCTACTGCAACGAAGGAAACAACAAGCGGTGCGGGAAAGACACAGGGTGCGACGGCCTCTGAAGGCAGTGCTAAGGCGAGCGGTGGCGGATGGTCTCCGCCGAGGGTCCGCTGCTACAACTGCGGAATAATCGGACACGTCGCGCGGGAATGCAGACGCTCTAAGCAGCGGGGACACGTTGCTTTAGTGATGTTCGAGGACCAGAGGGCCGAGGGAGTGCGGGATGAACCTGTGCTGAATGGGGAGAAGAAAGTTCACCCATTCATGTGTCAAGGAACCGTAAGGATGGGGGACGCAGACCCCGTCCCAGTGAAGATACTAAGAGACACCGGGGCTGATTCTACCCTGATAAGTGAAACCCTGTTCCCCGAGGGTTACAAGAGTACCAGTGTGGGGGTGGCAAGTGTGACCACTGTGGGAGGCCCAGTGAGGATGCCCCTACACCAGGTAACGTTAAATTCCGACTATGGCTGCCTGACCCTTGTGGTGGGAGTCTGTACATCAATGCCCAAGATGGAGGCACAGGTCATCTTGGGGAATGACGCGTGTGGAGGATATGTCCTTCCGAATCTTGTGAAAGGCGAAGAGTGCCTAGAACAATGCAAGGAGACAGGCGGAGAGTTGAACGCCTGTGGGGACGAGAAGGGAATCGCACCGGTGGCGATCCCAGTTTGTGCTGTGATACCGAGACAACGCGAAGAACAAGGAGGTAGTGGATCTGATGGGGCTGAGGAGACGACTGACAGCCTGGGAACAGATCACCTCTGCGTAGGACCCAGAGAACGAGTGGAGGGCGAAGGTAGCCCGAATGGTGAGTTGCAGGTGACCCTCACCAGTTCTCTAGGGGTAGACCGCACTCGTCTCGGAGAGTTGCAGCAGGAGGAGTTCCCCGAATTGGTTAGTGAGGCCGAAGGAGGACGTGTGGGTCCTGAGAAGGCTTACTTTCCATTTATCTATGTTATATATGCCATGCTATCCATGCTGAGGGAACGATGGACACCAGGAGCAACCGTGAGAACGGTGATTGAATATGTCCAGAAGTTCAGAGAACGTCTCACCCTAACGAAGGAACTGGCTGGGAAACACCTGAAGGAGATGCAGCGTAAGATGTCGGAGTGGTACGACAAGAGAGCTACGCAGAGGGATTTCCAGGTCGGGTCCCAAGTAATGGTTTTGCTGCCAGGTAAAGGTAGGGTGATCGAGTCGCGGTTCGAGGGACCATGCCAAGTGCTGCGACGGTTGGGTCCTGTGTCGTACGAAATTGGGAAGCCGGACAGACCCCGAAAGAAACAGGTGTGTCACGCAGACCGCCTGAGACCTTTCTTCACTGTGGAAGGAGGAGCCGCCAGGCAGGAAGGAACGATGATCCGAGAAACCCAGCGGAAGACAGTTCTGTGTGTACAGGGGGACCGAGAACTCCCGGAGGAGGAAAGAAAGTGGTCCAGGGCGGACAGCACCAGTCTCACCAGCACTGAGAGTCAGACAAGGATCAAGGTCAAGCACATCAAGGGGAAGGACGACGTGGTAGCGGATGCCCTATCCCGCATACACTAACCAGACATGACTCTTATTTTAAGGGGAGGGGTATGTGACGGTGTTCCCCCCCTTATATTTCTCCCACGCCTGCAGTAAGAGTCATGTCTACTTTTCCCAAGCGTTCTCTACGTAGCAGGCTACAATTTGATATATGGGAGAGAGTGAAGTGTTCTCGGAGAGCCGAGAAATTTGTGAAATAGTAATATTTTGGCCTGTGGTATAGGCCCTTTAGGAAGCCAAGATGGCGCTGGCCTTCCTGATTTCCCGCCAAAACCATGTGACGTCAGTGGCACCGGATTGGTCACCGACAGCAATGTGGCACCGGGAGCCAATGAGAACTTCCCGTGGCGAAAGTGACGTCACGAAGGAAGGGGGTCCAGGCCGCGCGCCGCGCTGGCGACATCAGTCAGACACGACACGTCAAAGAGGTCGGACGTGCGACGATTGGTCCTGTCAGTTTGACAGTTGTTTCCCGTTCCCGTGGATTTACGCGTCACCTGAAGTCTGCCAGTACTCTGAGAGGTCTTCCCTAGTTCATGTGTTGAACCAGAGAGGGAATTGACGGTTATTTGAGCAACAAGTGCTCCAGTCAGGTACTGTGCAAGAAGAAGCAGTGAAGCCGTGCAGTGACGTATGTGACGTCTGTGGCAGTTCACCAGTTCGTGACAGCGTAGTGGCTAACAGAGCCACTGGGTAGCTGAGGAAGGAGAGGACTATTTGGGGAATCCGGACGACTGTTGCTGAGACATAGGCGGCAGCCGTTGCTGGGAGAAGACGACGGCCAGGAGACCGACTCCAACCCTTCAAGAAGTCAAGAAGGAGGACGGACCTGCGGAGGAAGAAGGCACGGAGACGACGCGCTAAACGGTGGGACGACGAGAGGTTCCGGTAGGACACGATGACGTGTGTGTGGGGGCGTTCCCGACACGAGGACCAGGAGGTACATCTCGACTCTCATCGGAGGATAGGTTGAAGTAGGTGTTTCTAGTTCCCTCCCCATTTCCCTTTAGTTAGCTATATTATTCGGCTATATTATCTGGCCTGAGGATTTTATATGTCGTGAGCAAGTCTCACCCGTGTCACAGTAAGGCACCAGTTTGCCGTGTAGTACTATCAAGAGTACTTATAATACTTATGTTGATTATTGGTGTGTACAGGCACCAGGAACGAGTGATAAATTTACTGTGTTGTGTATATCTTTCTAGAGATTTTGATGTTAACATATAGTGATAAATTATATATAATATTATGCCAGTATTTGGAGGTTAGGCTACGTGCCCAGAAACTATTTATTTTCCATGTATTGATGTTTGATTGGTATACACTATATATATGTCTTATGTTCATGCAGTGATTAATCCTTTGTGAGTACAGTGAATTACTGCGTTATCGCCCACGAGAGAAAGTACTGAAAACTCCAGTGTTAATACTTTATAATATGTCATTGAATGAAGGGCAGTGAAAACCATTACAGTGAGTCATTGTAGCATTGGTTGTAGAAACGACTGTTTGAGCCTGAGTACAGTGTAACTAAGTGATACGTGCTATTGTGCCGATATCGAGAGTGCGAGTTTCTAGTAATATTGGAGAACTTAAAGAAACAGCGCGCGTGAATCTAGAAAACAAGCAATAAGCTTTCGCGCGGGGGGGCCAGGCGATCAGCTGTTCTTGACACTTGATGAGGAGGGGAGGTGTTGCCACTTAGTGAGTGCATACTATTCATGGGAACTACCAACCGCTGCCAGGATCAGTTGATTTATTTATTATTGTTTGGCCTTGTGACATCTTTCATACATTTTAAGTAAAATACAAAATTACCATTGTGTTTATATCATTCCCTCCATTGATCTTGTGGCTATATTATACTGAAAGCATAGAGTGATAACAGTAAGTACCTGCCTGATTCCTGATCTTTTGAGTGTGACCTTGCCAAGGTTACCACTAATTCAACCAGTCCACTGAGGTGTTACTGGCCACCTAAAAAACCAGTTGGCGACCTTGTGGTTAACCGTAGAGCCCGATTGTTGGGGAGGGCACATGACAGTCAAGTGAACGAGTCGTGTTCCCACTCCTTCTCAATCAGAGGCCGTTGAGATTGACTGGGAGACTCTCCTGGCGTGCAGTGGTGCCGTGAGGATCGAGTGAAGACCCGCAGGGCTACGGTGAGTGACCTTGAGCATAACTATTGCTCACCTCAGAGTAAGAATAGAGTGGTGAAACCCCAACAAGGGTCAGGTGCTGTGCAGGTGAAGTCTAGGCAGTATCGTCTGGGACGTCTGATAGCTTCACAGTGACGACGTAGCGGCTGGGACAATCCACTGGGAAGCAGTGAAAGAAGACACTAATTGGGAATCCATACGACTGCAGCCGAGACGTAGGTAGGCAGCCGTAGTTGGGAGGAGAAGTTGACGGCTGGGAGACCAACTCCAACCCTACAAGACGTGGAAGAGGAGCACGAACCCGCGGAGGACAGAACACGGAGACGACGCGTTTATTTTGGGACGTTGATTGAGTTCCTGCAGGACACGACAGGGTGTGTGGGGGGGGGTGTTCCCTACACGAGGCAGGAGCCTGAACCAGGAGCTACAACTCAACTCTCACCGGAGGATAGGTGGAAGTAGGTGATTCTAGTTTCCCTCCCAATTCCCCTTTAGTCAGCTATATTATTTAGCCAGAGTATTTTGTATGTCGTGAGCAAGGCTCACCTATGTCACAGTAAGGCACAAGCAGAGTGGGGCTACATAGAGCACTCACGGTATTTATTATTATTATTGGTGTGTGCAGGCACCCGGAGTAATTGGTGAATTTACTGTGTTGATAATGTCTTTCATGAGACTTTAATATGATCATTTAGTGAGAGAATATATATATAGAAGTACCAGTATTTGGTGTTAGGCTATGTGCCCAGTAACTATATTATTACTATTATTGATGTCTATGATTTATCTATATATATATATGTCTATACTTGTGTATTGAATAATCATTCATGTGTGCAATGATTAATTGAATATTCGCCCACGAAAGGAATTACTGAGAACTCCAGTGATATTTACTTGCATACGTTATCATTAAATGAAGTGCAGAGCGTTATACCAGGATAGTGAATTGTTGTGTTCATTAATATAGAAATGTTTGGTTGAGCTCAAGATCAGTGCAATGGAGTATTTACGTTCTATTGCTATTGATATTGTGTTGTTTGAACATTTAGTGATGCTTGAGAATTTAATGAAACGGGCATATTTCGGCAACAAACAAGTGCAGTAAGGGATCACGCAGTGAGGGGGGAGTCGCCCAGCTGATTTTGACATTGACGTGAGGGGGAGCATTGCCGGCTTGGCAAGTTCATGATTATATGTGGGAACGAGCGACTTCCGCATGAAATAGCTGTTTGCTTATTAATATAATTATGTGATGTCTTGAGTTTTAAGTAAAACACAAAATACATTGGCTATCTTGAGATGATTTCGGGGCTTTTAGTGTCTCTGCGGCCCGGTCCTTGACCAGGCCTCCACCCCCAGGAAGCAGCCCGTGACAGCTGACTAACACCCAAGTACCTATTTACTGCTAGGTAACAGGGGCATTCAGGGTGAAAGAAACTTTGCCCATTTGTTTCTGCCTCGTGCGGGAATCGAACCCGCGCCACAGAATTACGAGTCCTGCGCGCTATCCACCAGGCTACGAGGCCCCTGGCGTTTGTATCATCCCCTCCATGTTTCTTGTGGCTTTATAATACATGAAAGGAAATAGAGTGATAGGAATAAATACCTGCCTGATATCAGATCTATTGAGTGTGTTTTTGCCACTGCTACCACAATTCAACAAAACCACTGACGTGTTACTGGACACAGGAAACACCAGTTGGCGACCTTGTGGTTAGTAGTAGAGCCTAGTGTCGGGGCGGGCACACAGCAGTAAAGTGAACAAGCTGTGTTCTCACTCATTCTCGATCAGAGGCCGGTTGGGATTGACTGGGATACCCTCCTGGCGTACAGTGGTGCCGCGAGGATAGAGTGAAGACCCGCAGGGCTACTGTGAGTGACCTTGGGTATGCTGTTACTCGCCCCTCTTATGGTGAACCCCGACACTACTTACAAAATTCTCAAAGGAATTGACAGGATAGATAAAGATTTTTTTTTAACACGGGTGGTACGCGGACAAGGGGACACAGGTGGAAAATGAGTACCCAAATGAGCTATAGGGACGTTAGAAAGAACTTTTTCAGTGTCAGAGTAGTTAACAGATGGAATGCATTAGGCAATGATGTGGTGGAGGCTGACTCCATACACACTTTCAAATATAGATGTGATAGAGCCCAATAGGCTCAGGAATCTGTACATCAGTTGATTGACAGTTGAGAGGCTGGACCAAAGAGCCAGAGCTCAACCCCTGCAAGCACAATTAGGTAAGTACACAGAGTCAACAGACGACGTCATCTCTCCCTCCCTCCTCATAAGGATTCATCCTCCCATCATACTGCGCACATCTCTAATTCTCACCACAATTCTGCTATTTTTAGAATCCCGGTCACTAAATCCTGTAAATGAATATTTTTCAACAAGTTTATTTTGTAATGGAACATGAGAAGTTGTTTGAAGATTCACAGATGGACGAAACAATGACAGTGTGCTGTGGCTAGCTCTGTAAACATCTTGAACAGCATTGTGTTCACTGCTATTGAACACTGTGTTCAATTGAACATTGAACACAGTCTTTATCACAGTTAGGCTCTTCTGTAATACTATCGTGGCTGAATAATGTCAATTACATATATATTTTGACATTTTTAGATGATGCTGTGGTCACAAGGTGAACAGCAGTGTTGTTAGCTCATGCTGTGTGCGCTTGCCTTGGTTGCTCACTCAAAACTGAGGCCTTCACACCCGTGAATGTTGCCCACGATTTTTTTAAATAGTGTCTGTTTACTAGAGCCCTGATGAAGCGGATGTGAACCCCTGTGTTCACATCCATATAAAAGTCCCCGCGGGACTTTTATATCTTATGAAGTACTCCCAACCATTCAGAGCTATGGTGCACCGTCCTGCAATAGTGACTCACCCCAGCTATAAATTTATTGCGCCTTTTAAGGTTTAAGGGTTTAATTCACACTACTATTTGTTAGTTTAGAATTATATACCCTCAGCTGTTTGTAGTGTGAGCTGATCTTCCAGCATCGGATTTTTTTTTTTTTTTTTTTTTTTTTTTTTTTTTTTTTTTTTTTTTGAGATATATACAAGAGTTGTTACATTCTTGTACAGCCACTAGTACGCGTAGCGTTTCGGGCAAGTCCTTAATCCTATGGTCCCTGGAATACGATCCCCTGCCGCGAAGAATCGTTTAAAACTTGGTCCGCCACATGTGATCCATCATGAGCAGGTATTAATTGCGACAATCTAGTCCTGGTGTGTCGCAGCTCAACTAATTTCTGGTGTGCTCACAATATACCTGGGGAAATGTTACAACGTAACATCTACCGAGAACAGATATACTTCAGTTGTAGCACATAAAGAATATTAGAGACTCTTCCTCATGTGAGGTTGTGTTATCCTGCCTTGTGACGATTAATACTAGATATAGGAAATAACTGGCAAATAAATCTGAGCTAATAGACTAACCTAACTGTGGGCCCTTCCTCCTGTTATGCAAGTTGCGCAAACACATAGTGACTACATTCCTTTGTTGTAAGTCACCCTGGTAACTAGAATTTGCAGGGGAAAATTTGTGTTGTAAAAGGCCCGTTTGTGGGCTATAGTTTCACCAAAACACTCTCCTGGCAGTGCCTTTGTTTACAATGGCCGGTTTACAATGATCACTTTAACATGGTGGTCATCCAGTGGAACATTCCCAGGCTGTGTGGTCACATTAACATGGTAGTCATCCAGTGGAACACTCCCTGGCTGTGTACTCACCTAGTTGTGCTTGCGGGGGTTGAGCTCTGGCTCTTTGGTCCCGCCTCTCAACCGTCAATCAACAGGTGTACAGATTCCTGAGCCTATTGGGCTCTATCATATCTACACTTGAAACTGTATATGGAGTTAGCCTCTGCCACATTACTTCCTAATGCATTCCATTTGTCAACCACTCTGACACTAAAAAAGTTCTTTCTAATATTTCTGTGGCTCATTTGGGCGCTCAGTTTCCACCTGTGTCCCCTTGTGAGTGTGCCCCTTGTGTTAAATAGCCTGTCTTTATCAACCCTGTCGATTCCCTTGAGAATCTTAAATGTGGTGATCATGTCCCTCTAACTCTTCTGTCTTCCAACGAAGTGAGGTTTAATTCCCGTAGTCTCTCCTCGTAGCTCATACCTCTCAGCTCGTGTACTAGTTTGGTGGCAAACCTTTGAACCTTTTCTAGTTTAGTCTTATGCTTGACTAGATATTGACTCCATGCTGGAGCCGCATACTCCAGGATTGGTCTAGCATATGTGATATATAATGTTCTGAAAGATTCCTTAAACAAGTTTCTAAAGGCCGTTCTTATGTTAGCCAAACTGGCATATGCTGCTGATGTTATCCTCTTGATATGAGCTTCAGGGGCCAGGTCTGGCGTGATATAAACCCCCAGGTCTTTCTCTCTCTCTGACTCCTGAAGTAATTCATCTCCCAAGTGATACCTTGTACCTGGTCTCCTGCATCCTACCCCTATCTTCATTACATTACATTTGCTTGGGTTAAACTCTAACAGCCATTTGTTCGACCATTCCTTCAGCTTGTCCTTTTCTTCTTAAAGCCTCAAGCTGTCCTTCTCTGTTTTAATCCTTCTCATAATTTTGGCGTCGTCAGCAAACATTGAGAGGAATGAGTCTATACCCTCTGGGAGATCATTTACGTATATCAGAAACAGGATAGGTCCGAGTACTGAGCCCTGTGGGACTCCACTGGTGACTTCACGCCATTCTGGGGTCTCACCCCTCAATGTAACTCTCTGCTTCCTATTGCTTAGGTACTCCGTTATCTATTGGAGCGCCCTACCTGTTACTCCTGCCTGTTTCTCCAGCTTATGCATCAACCTTTTATGGGGAACTGTGTCAAATGCTTTCCGACAGTCCAAAAAAATGCAGTCCGCCCATCCTTCTCTTTCTTGCTTAATCTTTGTCACCTGATCGTAGAATTCTATCAAGCCTGTAAGGCAAGATTTACCCTCCCTGAACCCATGTTGATGTGTTGTCACGAAGTCTCTTCTCTCCAGATGTGTTACTAGGTTTTTTCTCACAATCTTCTCCATCACCTTGCATGGTATACAAGTTAAGGACAATGGCCTGTAGTTCAGTGCCTCTTGTCTGTCACCCTTTTTGTATATTGGTACTACATTAGCAGTCTTCCATATTTCTGACAGGTCTCCCATTTCCAGTGACCTACTATACACTATGGAGAGTGGCAAGCAAAGTGCTCCTGCACACTCTTTTAATACCCATGGTGAGATTCCGTCTGGCCACAGAGCTTTTCTCACATCCAGCCCCAATAGGTGCTTCTTGACCTCATCTCATGTAATTTCGAACCTTTCCAAGGTCACCTGTTTTGTTGCCACCTCTTCTAGCGCCGTGGCGTCTCCCTGTTCTATTGTAAAGACCTCCTGGAACCTTTTGTTGAGTTCTTCACACACCTCTTTGTCATTCTCTGTGTACCTGTCCTCGCCCATCCTAAGTTTCTTCACCTGTTCCTTCACTGTTGTCTTCCTCCTGATGTGACTGTGTAGTAGCTTTGGTTCGGTCTTGGCTTTATTAGCTATATCATTTTCATACCTTTTCTCACCTGCTCTTCTCACACTAACATACTCGTTCCTGGTTCTCTGGTATCTCCCTCTACTTTCCGGTGTTCTGTTATTACGGAAGTTCCTCCATGCCCTTTTGTTCAGCTCCTTTGCTTTCATACATTCCCTATTAAACTACGGATACTTCTTTTGCTTCTCTGTTTTTTCCTGTCGGGCCGGGACAAACCTACTTACAGCCTCCTGACACTTTTGAGTGACATAGTCCATCATCTCTTGTACGGACCTGGTTCTGAGTTCTGTGTCCCAATGTATATCCCTTAGGAATTTATTCATCTCCTCATTGTTTCCCTTCCGGTACGCTAGCCCTTTGTTTTCCAGTTCTTTTTTTGGGGGTGATAATTCCTAGCTCAACCAAGTACTCAAAGCTCAATACACAATGATCACTCATTCCCAAGGGGGCTTCCAACTTAACTTCCCTTATATCCGACTCATTTAGGGTAAATACAGATCAAGCAAAACTGGTTCATCCCCTCCTCTCATTCTTGTCGGTCCCTTGACGTGTTGACTTAGAAAGTTTCTTGTTGCCACATCCAGCAGATTAGATCTCCATGTGTCTGGTCCTCCATGTGGGTCTCTGTTCCCCCAATCTATTTTACCATGGTTGAAGTTTCACATGATTAGTAGTCTGGACCCGTTCCTGCCAGCCACAGAAGCTGCTCTCTCTATTATTTCAATGGTGGCCAAGTTGTTTCTATCATATTCCTGTCTAGGTCTTCTGTCGTTCGGTGGGGGGTTATATATGACTACTACTATAATTTTCTGTCCTCCAGTTGCTATGGTGCCTAATATGTAGTCACTGAAATCTTCACAGTTCTGAATTACCATATCTTCAAAATTCCAACCTTCTCTTATTAGCAAAGCTACACTACCTCCTCCTCTCCCTTCTCTCTCTTTGCTCACTACCTAGTAGCCCTGTGGAAACACTGCATTTGTTGTGGTTTTTGTTAGCTTTGTTTCTGTGAGTGCTATTATCTCTGGGTTTTCTTCTAGTGCCCATTTTCCGAGTTCATTTGTTTTATTTGTAATCCCATCTATGTTAGTGTACATTGCCTTGAAGCTCACTTTCTTCTGTTCATTTTCTTGCCCCCTTCTTGGCGAGCATTCTGCCCATGTGGAAAGCTGTTCCCTGGGTGAGAAGATCTGTGAGGTGGTTTGCAGGGTCTCAGAGGATTTTGGGGTTGGGGGTGGGGGTTGAAGGGAAGGTAGGACAGGTAGGGTGTGGGTTAAGGAGATAGGGGAGGACATGGAGGATACGGGGTGAGGAGGGAGGAGGGATAGGGAGGGTATGGGATGAAGGGGGGAAGGTGGACAAGGGGGGAGGAAAGGCGGGAGGGGGGATATGGTGGGAATGGGGGAGGGGTGACAGGGTCAGAATGGGGTGGGGGGAGGGAGGGTTGGGTGGGGGCAGGTAGGGTGAGGGGAAGGGAGGGTTTCTATGCAGAGGGGGGAGGTAGTGTTGCCCTCCACTCTGGTGTTGGTGGGATGCTGGTTTTGGGTTCCCCTCTTTTCTCTGGGACTGTTGTGTTTTGGGCTCCAATTTCCTGGTTTACTCCTCTCTCCCTGCGCTTCCTCCTTGCCTCTGATGCCCTGACTCTCTCCTCCTTCGTCCTGTCCCTCTGCAGGAATACTTTTTTTGTATCCCTCCACATACTGCAGACGACTCTTCTTTTTGAGAATATCCTCCTTCGTGGCTTCGTTTGTAAACACCACCTTTACAAGTCGGTTTCTGTCCTTGTTGTACCAGCCCAACCTGAAAACCTTCTCAATGTTTCGTTCAGCCCCTTCCATCTGTAACCCCTTCAGTAGCCCATGTACTGCCTCTCTATCCTTGGTATTCCATTCTTGCCTGTTGGATCCTTCCAGTTCTTTGATGCCTACAACTACCACTGATCTTTTTCTCTCCAGCAGCTGACTGGTGCACCTTACTGCTTCCTGTGAGGTAGCTGCTTGCATGGCTACCTCCCTCACTGTGTCCATTGCTTCTGGGCTTTTGCTCAGTCTTTCTGCAAATGTTTCAGGTACAAAGGCCTTTCCTTCCAATGTAACATTCCCAATGTTAATGTGTGGTCACATTAACATGGTGGTCATCCAGTGGAACATTCCCAGGCTGTGTGGTCACATTAACATGGTAGTCATCCAGTGGAACATTCCCAGGCTGTGTGGTCACATTAACATGGTAGTCATCCAGTGGAACATTCTCTGGCTGTGTGGTCACATTAACATGGTAGTTATCCAGTGGAAAATTTCCAGGCTGTGTGGTCACATTAACATGTTAGTCATCGAGTGGAACACGTAACCAGTTAACTTCTCTGGCGCTACTGGTATTGCTATCATTATAATATACCGTATAAAAAGTATTCTCGATAGATACATGTTGGAGAGGTGTTGGATCAGGATGAACATTACCCGGAATGAGTTAAGCGGAGAACTGTGGTGATCATACATCTTATGTTCCGTGTTCCTGTAATACTTCTTTTTGCTTATCTAAAATAGTTTTACTCTAATATTATGACAAAAGTAGCCATTGGCTTGGCTTTCTGCGGTATGCTTTAGTATTGTAAATGTAACTTAAAGTGTTGATTAATATCCTGTACACCTAAATAAAAACATATATTTTGTCTAAGATTATGTCTTTTTATATATATATGTTCCTTCAGTAATGCAGTTTACAATATTGTTTGTTACTGTCGTGTTGGTCCTGGTCACGATAACCGACCTTGAAGCTTGGCTTGATGTTGGAGCAATTGTTATCATGTTTAAACACTTCTAACTTTCTTGTGAGATATTCCTTAATATCATGTTTAGTTCTCCTTGGTTAGTGATCATTACAGTGTCACCATCAGGTCCTTCGATGATGTAATCTGGTGATACACATAAATGTTGTTGATCTTATTAGCACTGTAAGCTTGCGAATATATATATCACAATCCAAAATTACTTTTATGCTATTTAGCAAAATACAGAATGGTGACGAATATTTTTTGGTGTATTTTGTAATTGGGAACTATTTCCCTTCTTGTAAGATTGATATTCTGACTTAGAACACTATAAAAATATATATTTGCTGTTTTATGGAGATGAGACACTATTGACACTTAGCTAAATGAGATCCTCCCTTAATATGTCATGGTACAGATAAAAAGGTTTAGCCCACAGTTACTGATAACTCCAGTTTAAGCCACAATTATCATGAAGGACTTACGAATAATATCAGCCTGGCCTTTAATTGTCAAGAAAGTAGCAGCTAACAACTCTTCCACTTCAGTTTGCAACCCATAAGTTCCAGGAATGTGATCCATTATGTGTCAACCTTCGTAGCCACCTAGGTTTGATTGCGGAGGTTTAGCTTCGGCTCTTTGGTCCCTCCTCTCAACCGTCAATCAACTGGTGTACAGGTTCCTAATCCTATTGGGCTCTGTCATATCTACCTTTGAATCGTTGTATGGAGTCTGTCTCCACCACATCACCTCATAATGTATTCCATTCTTTAATTACAATGACACTAAAAAATTTCTTTCTAATTTCTATGGCTCATTTGGGTACTCAATTTCCACCTGTGTCCGTTAGTGCGTGTGCCCCTTGTGTGAAATACTCTTTATTTACCCTATCAATTCTTCCGAGAATCTGCCTACCAGCGAAGTGAGATTTAATTCCCGTAGTTTCTCCTTTTCGATCATATCCTTCATCTCGGTTACTGGTCTGGTGGCCAACCTTTGAACCTTCTCTAATTTAGTCATGTGCTTGATATAGTCTCCTGCATGGTTCCATAAGTCGGGTGTATTGAATAATCCATGAATGTGGTCTACTGTGTGTTCCCATAAGTATAGTGAATGTTATGTCTCCAAAAGTATCAGAAAAAGTGAGATGTACATTATATCCTTGATGTGTAACATATTGTGTTAATATATAACAGTATATATTCACAATATTGGTAGCTTTTATTGATTCTCCTTCTCTTGTTTTTGGTTGTATTGCCTTATGAAACGAGTAAATTTCCAACTTCAGTAATGTAAAATCACCTTCGGTTTTCCTTATCAATAACACTGTTGGAAAATATTATAATTTAACTATCTGTTATATTAACGGTTAACGGAATTATACGAGAATTTGTCAATCTAGTCCGCTACCGTTTGTAACATCCTTTTATCTAGGCTCCGGCCTGAGTCTCGGCAAGTCCTTGGATAAGCCTGGGAGGCAACACTCACCAATATTATTAAAAACTAGCTGTACCCAGCCACGCGTTGATTTGGCTCAGCAACACATGTGCGTTGCTGAGACACAGCAACCTTCCCTGTCTCCCAGTCCTCCCACACCATTGCCCCCCCCTCTCCTCCATCCCCCTCGTCCTCCCAACAATTCCTTACTCCCCCGTCCCATCATCCTCCCCACTATTCCCATCCCTTTTTCCTCCCCACCATCCCCCACTCCACCATCCCCTCGTTCTTTCCAACATCCCCCACTCCCCTTTCTCATTGTCCTCCCCACTATTCTCCATTCCCGTCCCCATCATCCCCAACTCCTCCATTTCCGTCGTTCTCCCCAATATTACCCTCTCCTCAGTTCCCTCATCATCCCCACCATCCCCCCTCCCGTCCCTTTGTCTTCTGCAACTTCCCAACTCCCTCACCCGATGTATTCCCAAATGATATGATGTTCCCATCAGAAAATTGAAAACATCAAATGATCTGATGTTCCTCATCGCTGGAATAAGAAAAACCAGTTAAAAAACGGAATGAAAACTAGGGTATGGTAAACAACACAGCTCAATTCCAACGCAATGTCATACAAAAAATGAAATAAAAATAAAAATCAATAAAAATCTATGAAAATTCAATTTAATAGTGAAATAGGAAACATTGAAATAGAATCATTACATATTTAGTATAGCGTGTGTAACAGAAATAGGGCTGTTTTTTTAAAAAAAACATGATTTTACCTGTCACAGATGTGGCATTTATATGGTAGGTGTATAAAATCATGCACGTATTCGAATGGAACGTTGTGTCAAAATTTCATTGGAATCGGTAAAGAGGTTTCAAAGATTAGTTTCACATGAAAAACACAGTTTAAAAAAAAAGGTTTGTTTTAACCCGTCAAAGACGTGACATCTACATAGTATGTATATAAAACCTGCTCGGACACAAATGGAACGTTATGTGAAAATTTCAAAGCAATCGGTGAAGAACTTTCGGAGATTAGCGATTTTGAACAAATGAGCACTTATATTTTGATTTATATAGATTTTTGCTCCCAAACCCAAGGATCACTAAATTACTCACAGAAATCACAGTAGCATGATGCATAAAATGAATAAATCCACAAGGGCCGTGACAAGGGATCGAACCTACATCCGAGAGCATCCCAGACTCTGCTTTAATCGACTGAGCTACGACATGGTCAAAAGAATTGCATTCAGAAGTTCTATTGACCTTACTTGGATCCTGCAGCCATTCCGAGACACAAACCAAGGTTTTACACAATTCCCTCTTGCACTCGAGCTCTATCAATAAGCTGTTCCACCTCTTCACCCTTACTTCTTTACACTCTCCTCTCTGACGTAGAGGGATCCTCTCGGACATAGGATTGAATCCTCGTCACGGCCATTGTGGATTTATTCATCACTAAATTATTTATGTTTCCTCGTTTTTCTGTAATCTACATTTTTTCTTAATTTAAGGTAATATTAAAATTCAAAATGTTAAATATATGGTTTAAATTGTATTATTATTATTGTATATTTCTTATTTCTTATGGTGAAGATTTGCTACCACAAAAAATAAGCAAATGTGAATTGTTCTGAATCTTTAAATTATTTCTACATGTTTTGCATAACTTGATACAAATGTTGAAATATTGAAAAAATATTCTTATATTTTTCCTGGGAAGATTTGAGACCCAAACCTCCTTTTCAGCTCCCCATCAATCACGAAATGCAACAAATTTTGTTTTCATTTTATTGTAATTACTTTATTAGCATATGATCATAAAATGCATATGGTTTAATCTTTTTTTTTATATATCTGTAAATCCATAATCGGTCAGAGAAAACCCATATCATATCAGTGCTAAATTGTAACATGATTAATAGTTAAATATATTTCATCCCGAATTTTGCATAACCGTTTCTATTTCAAAAGAAAGAATTATTTGTTGAATTTTTGAACAAAGCCTCTCAAGGGAGGAGCCGCAGAAAAAATGCCACAAGGTAATTGGTAGGAGATGTTTATGTACATTTTTTATATATTGAAGAGCCTGGTGATGTATAGTTTTTTCAAAATATGAAAAATAGTGAAAAACTTCAAATAAATCTCCCACATCAGCGTCATGAAAATTTCATCCCAATATGATAGGAAAGGAATTTTTCACGAACTTTAACTAAATAAATGCGTGCACATTGGGCCGCAACCAGTACTGTTAATAACGATAATATCTCCTATTTAGTTGCAATCAGGGATAAAGAGATGAAAGCACCTGTCTGATGCACAAAGAAGAAAGGTAATAAGTAAGTAATTATCAAAAGAAGGCACCAAACCGGGATTGCTATACAGCACCATCAAAGTGCGAAATAATCAGAGGGCGCTAAATATCACCAAGAATGCCAATACGAGAACAGAAACGTACAAGGCGAATGATATCAAAAGTATCCGATTCACAAAGAATTCTATCGAAGGACAAGTGACCGCGAGGGACGGTCGGAAAGCAAGACACTCGCACGTCCTGGAAGTCAGGACATTCAACAAGGATATGCACAACTGTAAGAAGGACAACGCATTTCGGACAATAAGGAGCAGGGCAGCACTCCATTAAGTGACTGTGAGTTAAGCGAGTATGGCCAATCCACAACCTTGCTAGAGCAGTTTCCCCACCGTCGGTTACGGTGGCAGGAGGAAGGCCACGGGGACACACTACGTTTGAGAGTACGCAGCTTGTTGCCAACTACAGAAGACCAACAACCTTGCCAACGGGCAGGGATGGAGGAATGAATAACTGGATAAAAGTCGGAATAAGAAATACCTTTACGGGAGATGGGACAAGAAAGGATAGCTTCCCTAGTGGCAACATCCACACGCTCATTTAAAGAAACACCAATATGGCTGGGAACCCAGCAAAACTCTACCGATCTAAATTTACTAGAAATAGGAAACAGCCAATGTTGAATCTCGATGACTACTGAATGGACAGGATTAAAGGACCCTAGAGCCCTGAGGGCACTATGAGAGTCAACTACAACCACAAAGGAGGATCGACAATGAGAAAGCAAGAGACGGAGAGCGTAGAGAATAGCAAAAAGTTTTGCTGTAATGATGCTAGACTCCGAAGGGAGGCAACACATATAAGTGCGGTCAGGAAAAACAACAGAGTAGCCCACACCGTTCGCAGACTTAGATCCATCAGAGAAAATGGAAATAGAGTGGAAGTGCGAAGAAAAGTACTCGAGGAAAAGGCGTTCCAGAACCGTAGGAGGGGTAAAAGCTTTAGTGATGCGGGTCAAGGATGTACAAAACTTTGGAGGGAGGTACTCACTACGGGGGCAAGGAAGGAACAATACGAGGAGAAACATTATAAATACGAACGGAAAGAGAATCCTGTGAGTGAGATAGTCGGACAGAATGAGGGAGGAGATAAAGAGGAACAGGAACCACAGGAGGGGTAAAAGCTAAAGCAAGACAGAAGAGAGAGGAAGGATGTTGTAAGGACCGCGCAAGATAGAAAAGACATTAGCGATCACGGCGGTCCTGGAGAGAGAGGAAGCCAATGTCAACATACAAGCTGAGATCGGGAGTCGAACGAAAGGCACCAGAGCTGAGACGAAACCCAGTATGGTGCAAAGCATCAAGACGGCGAAGAGAAGAAGGAGAAGCAGAAGAGTATGCAGGGCAACCATAATCGAGTTTAGACAGGACGAGAGAGGAGTGCAAATAGAGGAGCGTGCGCCTATCCGCTCCCCAAGAGGTATGGGACAAAACCTAAAGTGAGTTAAGGGTCTTAGAGCATTCAACTCGAAGGTAAGAGATACGGGGGGACCAAGACAAACGAGTGTCAAAAATTAACCCCAAAAGCTTAGCGGAATCCTTGTACACAAGGGGATGACCATAAAAAGTGAAAGAGGGACGAAGAACAACATGCTTCCGAGTAAAAGTCATAGCACAAGTCTTAGACGCAGAGAACTTGAAGCCATGATCGGTGGCCCAAGACAACACGTCATCAATCGCAAGTTGAAGCCGCCTTTGAAAAAGAGGCGAATCATCACCCTGACAGCAAAGGTTAAGATCGTCAACATAGAGAGCGGAGAAGACGCCAGAAGGAAGAGAGGAAAGAAGACCGTTTATGGCAACTAGAAAAAGAGTAGTTCTTAGAACACTACCCTGGGGTACATCCTCATACTGCCTAAAAGGGGCAGAGAGAGTGGTTCCAAGCCTGACAAGAAATGAACGAAGAGAGGAAACTTTGGAGGAAGAGAGGGATATTCCCCCGAAGGCCAAATGAATGAAGTTGGGACAGAATATGATACTGCCAGATAGTGTCGTTAGCCTTTTCCAGGTCAAAAAGGACGGCAACAACGGAGGTCTTTGCAAAAGTACTGCAAAAGCAATACGAATATAGACCTCCAAGTTTACCAAGACATCCGTTGTGCTGCGGCACTTGCGAAAACCAAATTGAGGAGGGGAGATGTGGTGATAGTGCTCTAAGAACTACATCAAACGAACGTTAACCATACAATCAAAGAGCTTGCAGACACAACTCGTGAGGGCAATAGGGCGAAAGTTCTTGGGGATGACCCGAGAGACCCTGGTTTCCGAACAGGGAAGACAACAGCATCGAGTCAGTTCTCAGGGACTGACGACGACTCCCAGACCCGATTGTACAGACTCAGTAAATACTGAGACATGCACGGAGGGAGATGGTGAAGCATTTCATAATGAATGACATCGGAGCCTGGCACTGTAGAACCACACTAGGGCAGACTGAAGCTCAGAGAGAGAGAAGGGATCGTTATGGGGAAGGCGAAGATGGGTACAGAAATCTAAACGACAAGATTCAAGAATAGGCTTACGAAGAAGGAAGGATTGGGGAAGATGAGAACCAGAACTAACAGATGAAAAGTGGGAACCCAGTTCGGTCATGACCTACAACGGGTCCGCCACAAGAGCACCACCGAGGCAAAGGACCGGCTAGACATCGGGAGCAAACTTACCCGCTATCTTGCATATACGCTTCCAGACTAGTGGCAGAGGAGTTTCAGCCGTAACGGTGGAGACATAAGACATCCAGCATGCACGTTTAGCCGTACGGATGGTCCTATGGGCCACTGTTCTCGTCTTCCGAAACAAAAGAGAAGACTCAACCGTCTGCCGGCGGCGGTGCCTCTTCCAGGCTGCATGCTTACAACGGACAGCCCGAGCACAGTCCACATTCCACCAGAGAACGCACTTCCGCGTTCACAGAGAGGAAGAGCGAGGAATAGAACGGAGGGCAGCGTCAAAGACAGTGTCATGAAAAAGAAGAAGGGCACGAGGGAGAGGCAGAACGGAGAAATCGGAAATAGTAGCACGGAGAGTAAAAAGGTGCCAGTCAGCCTCGGCAAACCGCCACCTAGGGAAGGCGAGAGGAGGATGAAAATAGAAAAAAGTAACAAAGATGGTCACTGACATGGAGGTCATCAAGGACCGACCCGCTACTCGAAATTTAAGTAAAGGGATGACGAGCACAGAGAAAGATCGAGGCAGGAAAGGGAGCGGTTCCGAGAGTCCAAATGAGTGGGCTCATCAGAATTCAGAAGAGACAGGGAAGAAGAGAGGATGAAAGGTTTAAGGAAGCGATCCCTGGTGTTTGTCAGCACATCACCCCAAAGGGCATGTCGACAACTGAAATCACCCAGCAGGAGCACAGGCTCCGACAAGGAGTCCAGTAGGTGTTTAAGATCGGGAAGAGAAAGTGGAACAGTGTGGGGGAAAGATAGATGGAACAAACCGTGTACCATTTACGCACAAAGACACGGGCAGCAGAGCAGTGGAGAGGCGAGAAAAAAAGTAAGGGGCCAAAGGGGACATCAGAGCGAATCAAGAGAGCAGAATAGTTATGGGCCCCCAGCAACAGCTGGGAGGGGGGTGGAGAGAAAAGAATAGCCACAGAAGCGACCAGAACGAGCACCAAGCATCGGCTCCTGGAGACAGACACAAAGGGGCGAAAACTGTGAAATTAAAAATTGGAGGTCAAAGAAATTGGCAAAATATCCATGGATGTTCCACTGAAAAATAGACATCGACAAAAAGAGAAAGGATATCAAAAGAGAACAAAGAAGAAAGAAGGTGAAAAAGGAACACAGAACGTTAAAGAAGCACAGGGTCAGGATCAGGGTCAGCGAAGTCAGGGTTAGGGAGCATGGGTAAATTGAGTAAAGAAGGAGGGATATGAGTAGGAGGACAGACTAGAGGTGGACGAGCAGGGTCCGGAGGAGGAAGAGAGGGAGGAGACAACCGAGAGGGGCGGGGAAGGAGAGCAGGAGGAGGGGAAGAAAAAGGGGAGAGCACCTCTGCAGGGGCAGTAACCGAGATGGGGCTGGGGGCCAAAGAAACCTCCACAGTAGGAACAAGGGCTCTACCACCAAAGCGGGAGGGGAAGGAACGACAGACTAACGACTATCTCTTCTTCAATAGGAGAAGATGAACGAGAGCGAACAACATAACCACTAGGAGAGCGATGGACATCAGCCCACAAAGTCAGGCGGCGTGGAGAGCCAAGAGACGGAGGAAAATGACGGGAAGGAGGACCAGAGGGAGAGGAGAAAGAAGACACAGGAGACATGACAAACTGGGTAGAAAGAAGGGGAACCCTAGACAGAGAACCAGGAGGGGGGACCCTCCGGGACAGAACGGAAAGAAACAGGGAAGAAGGTGGTGGGCGTGTCCGGGTCTAAGGACTGGAAACGGTTGTGAGTCTGAGGAAGGTGCGAAGGACGAGGAGAGGAAGAGCGCACCACGCGAGCATAAGAGACGCCAGCGAAAGGGGGAAGAACTTGGCGCCGAGCCTGAGGAAAAGACAAACGGCCCCGGTGCTTCAAGGTGAGGACGGCCGCCTCAAGTTTGTAACGTATACACGTGCAGGAGAAGGTAGGGTGGGCCTCAGCGCAGTTGAGGCAGCTGTGAGATTTTTTTCTACGCCTACCTCCCTTAGGAGGTGGACCTCAAGTTTATCTGCACACGGCAGATAAGCATGAGTCCAATAGAAAAAGGAAAAGCGGGATCAAACCACCAGGCCTCCACCACTAGGGTGCAAACCTGTCCACATAGGCCGCTGGTTCCTCCTAGTTAAACAGGACGTTTAAACCAATAAAGGGTAATCGACGGGTTCTCATAATCAAATATTTATATTTGATGTGTTGCTATGAATTGGAATTCGAATTCCCAAGAACAGCCGTCATTGCAAAAGATCAAATCAACAGCAATCGTATAAAGCAGAACATGGGTGGAAAAGAATGGTTGAAGGGTTGACATCAAAGACCATTTTCTATAAAATAAATAATTTATTAATAACAAGAGACTATACAACATCGAGTTTACGTTACGTTAATGTCCATCCAGTGGCACTATAACAAACAGCTAAATAGCAACCCTTGCTGTGCGGCTGCATACTGAACTAACCTGAACACAGGTGTGCCCACTGATGACGCAATATTGCAAATCAAAAAAATTCACAGACTAAGTTACACCACAGAGAGTGATTCGTTACGGTAATGTCTATCAAGTGGCACTTGCAACACAACTATACAACAGCCCCTCGCACTGTGGGCTGATTACATGAACTAACTGAACAATGATGGATGCCCACTGATGACACAAGCTTGCAATTAATATTGTCACGGCTTCACGGTGAACAGATACTATAATCACAGTCTTAAGGGTCCTCCAACCATAACAGGAGAGACCCACGTAACTAGGCGGGTAGTCCAACAGTGACCCCCCCCCCCCCATCACAACCTAATGTGAACACTCTTTGCAATTCCCTGCAAGAAGTTGCACTGTAAACAGTAAACAAAGCCAGGCAAGGTGAGATTCTGAGACACAGCTCCAGTAACCCTAAGTTACTTTACTCTCGTCACCAGACGATAAACAAAAGAAATTGCCTTAATCAATTACAAAATTGATTATGTGATTAATTACGTTATTTGACTGATCACAGCAGTCAGCAACAAAGTACTACGGTAATCACAAACACTTGTCTCTCTTAGACAACAACATGATGGTACTCTACGTTAATCATTAACACTTAATCATTAATCATTAATCTCTCTTAACACAAGTCAATTTGTTAACAATAACTCAAAGCCTCTTACATTACATCACACTTGACTCCTTGCAAGTATTCAGTGAGGAATTCCTAATTAATGTCAAACGGACCACTAATTAAATCCCCATCGAGTTACGTTAACTAAGCCTACCACTAACTTGGTAGCTTCTCAACAGTCTATGTCAAAATTTACTTTAATGAGTGTTAATTACCCTAATTAACCCTGAACAATTAATTAACTGTTACCAGGACCGATTATTAATCATACATAAATACGTCTCACTCCGCACTGCCTAAGCAGGTCTCATCAAACACTGTGAATTCACGGGCGAGGAGTTAATTACTCCACTAATTAACTAGAGTGCATCTTAATCCACTGTCATCAGACAGGATATGATTAATATAACGAGTAATGCTAGCTCCATGACCTCGCTTTACCGAGTCATCTGAATCATCAAGACCCCTGACGTTAATTACTCCACTAATTAACATGAGCCACTAATTGCTATACCCCAGAAAGGTAGTTAGTCTCGAGCAAAATTACGTTAACACAAATACTGACAGACTCTGACAGTTCCTCTCCCACTATGTGAATTCATGATGTGAATGCTAATTACATAATTAGCTAGAGTGGTCAATTAGTTGTCACATGGGCAATTAATTGCACCAGAAACGTATCTCAACTAGCTCAGTACTGTTCCCTTAACAGCTCTCTCACTCATCAAGAAATGTGCACCCATTATAAAGTTAATTCCCATTAATTAACTCAATGAATCCTTAAGTCCTCAACACAACTTAAAGAATACAAAGTAACCCCAGGTTACATAGGTCACATGTACAGTGGCATGCATAACAACATAAATGCACAGGCCACATACGGTTGCAGCTTCTGCAACACGTTAATTACTGTACCCACACAATAATGACACACTGTTAGGCAACAACAAAAGTATACCTACATTACGGCCCCCTCTAATCTTGCAACAGTTGCAACGGACTACTGTGTGCAATAACAACTACTTCAGCAAGACAATTTACGTTAATATAAAACACCATCGCTACGCGGACAGCTGACACTAATTACCATAATTAGGCTATACTAATCAATTGCTTGCTTTCATTAAGTACTGTGAATTCCCCTGAATTATCAAAGGGACCTCCATAAATCCTCAACACAGCTCCTAGGGGCAGTAATATTACGAACACCTGGTTACAACTCTGCCCAAACCTACAACATAATGATGCTGACAGCATACCCCACATGCTAATGACATCATTAGGCAATCAGTCAGCAATCACATCTGCTGACTCACCACACAACACCGTATATATATATATATATATATATATATATATATATATATATATATATATATATATATATATATATATATATATATATATATATACATATATATATATGTATATATATATATATATATATATATATATATATATATATATATATATATATATATATATATATACATATATATATATGTATATATATATATATATATATATATATATATATGTCGTACCTAGTAGCCAGAATGCACTTATCGGCCTACTATGCAAGGCCCGATTTGCCTAATAAGCTAAGTTTTCCTGAATTAATATATTATCTCTATTTTTTTTCTTATGAAATGATAAATCTAACCATTTCATTACGTTTGAGGTCAATTTTTTTTATTGCAGTTTAAATTAACGTAGATATATGACCAAACCTAACCAACCCTACCTAACCTAACCTAATCTATCTTTATAGGTTAGGTTAGGTTAGGTAGCGGAAAAAGTTAGGTTAGGTTAGGTTAGGTAGGTTAGGTAGTCGAAAAACAATTAATTCATGAAAACTTGGCTTATTAGGCAAATTGGGCCTTGCATAGTAGGCTGAGAAGTGAGTTCTGGCTACTAGGTACGACATATATATATATATATATATATATATATATATATATATATATATATATATATATATATATATATATATATATATATATATGTCGTACCTAATAGCCAGAACGCACTTCTCAGCCTACTATTCAAGGCCCGATTTGCCTAATAAGCCAAGTTTTCATGAATTAATATAATTACTATAATTTTTTTCTTATGAAATGATAAAGCAGCCCTTTTCTCTATGTATGAGGTCAATTTTTTTTTATTGGAGTTAAAATTAACGTAGATATATGACCGAACCTAACCAACCCTACCTAACCTAACCTAACCTATATTTATAGGTAAGGTTAGGTTAGGTAGCCAAAAAAAGCTAGGTTAGGTTAGGTTAGGTAGGTTAGGTAGACGAAAAAACATTAATTCATGAAAACTTGGTTTATTAGGCAAATCGGGCCTTGAATAGTAGGCTGAGAAGTGCGTTCTGGCTATTAGGTACGACATATATATATATATATATATATATATATATATATATATATATATATATATATATATATATGTCGTACCTAGTAGCCAGAACGCACTTCTCGGCCTACTATGCAAGGCCCGATTTGCCTAATAAGCCAAGTTTTCATGAATTAATATGTTTTCTTTAATTTTTTCCTTATGAAATGATGAAGCTACCCATTTCATTATGTATGAGGTCATTTTTTTTTAATTTGAGTTAAAATTAACGTAGCTATATGACCGAACCTAACCAACCCTACCTAACCTAACCTAACCTATCTTTATAGGTTAGGTTAGGTAGCCAAAAAAGTTAGGTTAGGTTAGGTTAGGTTAGGTAGGTTAGGTAGTCGAAAAACAATTAATTCATGAAAACTTGGCTTATTAGGCAAATCGGGCCTTGCATAGTAGGCTGAGAAGTGCGTTCTGGCTACTAGGTACGACATATATATATATATATATGTCGTACCTAGTAGCCAGAACTCACTTCTGAGCCTACTATGCAAGGCCCGATTTGCCTAATAAGCCAAGTTTTCATGAATTAATTGCTTTTCGACTACCTAACCTACCTAACCTAACCTAACCTAACTTTTTCGGCTACCTAACCTAACCTAACCTATAAAGATAGGTTAGGTTAGGTTAGGTAGGGTTGGTTAGGTTCGGTCATATATCTACGTTAATTTTAACTCCAATAAAAAAAAATTGACCTCTTATATAATGAAATGGGTTGCTTTATCATTTCATAAGAAAAAAATTAGAGAAAATATATTAATTCATGAAAACTTGGCTTATTAGGCAAATCGGGCCTTGCATTGTAGGCTGAAAAGTGAGTTCTGGCTACTAGGTACGACATATATATATATATATATATATATATATATATATATATATATATATATATATATATATATATATATATATATATGTCGTACCTAGTAGCCAGAACGCACTTCTTGGCCTACTATGCAAGGCCCGATTTGCCTAATAAGCCAAGTTTTCATGAATTAAGTTACTTTTGACTACCTAACCTACCTAACCTAACCTAACCTAACTTTTTCGGCTACCTAACCTAACCTAACCTATAAAGATAGGTTAGGTTAGGTTAGGTAGGGTTGGTTAGGTTCGGTCATATATCTACGTTAATTTTAACTCCAATAAAAAAAATTGACCTCATACATAATGAAATGGGTAGCTTTATCATTTCATAAGAAAAAAATTAGAGAAAATATATTAATTCAGGAAAACTTGGCTTATTAGGCAAATCGGGCCTTGCATAGTAGGCCGAAAAGTGCATTCTGGCTACTAGGTACGACATATATATATATATATATATATATATATATATATATATATATATATATATATATATATATATATATATATATATATATATATATATATATATATGTCGTACCTAGTAGCCAGAACGCACTTCTCAGCCTACTATGCAAGGCCCAATTTGCCTAATAAGCCAAGTTTTCATGAATTAATTGGTTTTCGACTACCTAACCTACCTAACCTAACCTAACCTAACTTTTTCGGCTACCTAACCAAACCTAACCTATAAAGATAGGTTAGGTAGGTTAGGTAGGGTTGGTTAGGTTCGGTCATATATCTACGTTAATTTTAACTCCAATAAAAAAAATTTACCTCATACATAATGAAATGGGTAGCTTTATCATTTCATAAGAAAAAAATTAGAAAAAAATATATTAATTCAGGAAAACTTGGCTTATTAGGCAAATCGGGCCTTGAATAGTAGGCCAAAAAGTGAGTTCTGGCTACTAGGTACGACATATATATATATATATATATATATATATATATATATATATATATATATATATATATATATATATATATATATATACATATATATATATATATATATATATATATATATATATATATATATATATATATATATACATATATATATATATATATATATATATATATATATATATATATATATATATATATATATATATATATATATATATATATATATATATATATATATATATGTCGTACCTAGTAGCCAGAACGCACTTCTCAGCCTACTATGCAAGGCCCGATTTGCCTAATAAGCCAAGTTTTCATGAATTATTATATTTTCTCAATTTTTTTTCATATGAAATGATAAAGCTACCCATTTCATTATGTATGAGATCATTTTTTTTTATTGGAGTTAAAACTCACGTAGATATATGACCGAATCTAGCCAACCCTACCTAACCTATCTTTATAGGTTAGGTTAGGTTAGGTAGCCGAAAAAGTTAGGTTAGGTAGTCGAAAAACAATTAATTCATGAAAACTTGGCATATGTCGACCGTGCTCTAAGCCACAGCTCAGAATGGAAGCAAGTCGATGAAGAACCTTGTAGGGTAAGGCAGGTCCTAGTCAACAACGGCTTCTCCAATGGTTTCGTCGAAGACATCATAAGAAGGAAAGTGAAACGCCATGCAACCTCTGAAGAGACAACTAACACAACACCTATACCCCCTATTAGACTATTTTACAGGAACTTCTTTTCCACAGCTCATAAAACAGAGGAAAGGGTCCTGAAAGATATTGTTAATAGAAACGTTATCCCTACAGACAAAAATCAGAGGTTACAACTGACGATTTACTATAAAACCAGAAAAACGGCCAGCCTACTCATGAGAAACTCTCCAGACACAAAGCAGAACGCTTAAAAAGAGACCAACGTCGTCTATGCCTTCAAATGCCCACTTGGGGACTGTAAGCTCCAAAAAATCCAGTATATAGGCAAGACAACAACATCTCTTTCTAGGCGTTTAACGATGCATAAACAACAGGGCTCCATTAAGGAACATACAATCTCTTCCCACAACCAAACCATCGCCAGAGAAATCCTAGTAAACAACACAGAAATCATCGATAGATACAGCGATAGCAGGCGGCTTGACGTTTGCGAGGCAGTACACATTAAGAAGTCAACACCAGCAATCAACAGCTAATTAATGCACAACTATATTTTACCCACCTCAAGACTCCGCTCCAATATAGAAGCATCAAGAAATATGGACCAATAGGCTTTCTACAATCACTTCCATTTCAATACCCATTGTTTCGTGTTCTGTCTTGTGTTGATGAAATTAATACCCTATTAATGCCACCTCTTGTTCTGTCTTGTGTTGATGAAATTAATACCCTATTAATGCCACCTCACCCCATCCACCTCACTCAAATGTAGATATAAACAAAATCGGAGATGTCTAAGTTCTATTCAGTTGTGTATTTGTAAACTAAAGTCTTTGAAAATGTAATAAGTTTTACGAAACGCGCTCGTGTCGCGTCAGACTAGAAATAAAAATGAATTTTGGAGAATTGATTTTTGAATTACCTCCAACAGTGAAAAGAAATGTACGAAAGATTGAGAAAATTCGTGTTAGAATTATTAATCTTACTTTTTCGGTCATATTTAATAATATATGTCTACAGGAAAGACTGCTACCAAAATATACTAATATATATATATATATATATATATATATATATATATATATATATATATATATATATATATATATATATATATATATATATATATATACATGCAAATGAAAACACATGGAAATGGCATTCACTTAATCAATGAAAATTATATCACTAGATAAATTGTACATAATAATACAGACCTCAGGGTAACTGACAACCCTACAACACTGGCCTGCCTACCTCTACAATGATATAATTAACATGCGGCATCATGGCATTAACACTTTCGCGCTTCCTGGGAATAGGCTGACCTTGACCCCTAAGTGAGCCGTTCCTGTTGGCCTACTGCGCGTCAGCACTAAAATGTTTATAATCTTTTCGGGGTGGGGAGCTTAATTTTGGCGGTATGTATTTAAATTTGGTATCATTGTGTTCGCGAGAGAATGCTCTAGAGGAATATATATAAAATGTCACCGAAGATAACATGAGAACCACACCAAATAACAAACTGTGGCGGTCGTTAGCCGTGAGCGTAAAACCGGGCATCAATGTTTACGATGTTTTTATGTTTGCGAACCCCAGAACTGTTATTCGTGGTTTATTTTGGTATCATTGTGACCGCAATAAAATTCCCATAACGGACATATAAATATACACAATAAATAATGGTGTCGCCCCACCCGCAGGAATGTGGGAAGTTGGCTTAGGGTTACCCGCTCCAGGGCGCCCAGCTGCACGTGCGCTCAACCACAACTGAAAAGTTTATACTCTCCTCATGTTTGTGACCCTCATTTTCGATGTACGTGTTTTATTTTGATATCACTGTGTAGCTAATGAAATGTTCTATAAGAACATATGTATAACATTTCACCAAAGCTAACATTACGCGACCAGCAACCAGAGAACTGCGTGCTTTGTTTCGCGCTCACGCTAAACTCTCCCTATATGTTGCTACTCTGATTGTGTTTATCAAGTCAAAACTTGTTGCATATGGTTTTGTTTGGTATCAGGGTGATCGCAATAAAATTGCCTACACAGACATATGCATAAAAGTGGGTTACACGTGCGCGCCTCACCCCCAAACACGTCGATGCCTCACCCGCCCAAACACCTGTTTCCACACCCGCTACACCCAATACACCTGACAAACAAAAATATTGTTCCAATGGAAGTTTTTGTGCTACATTGTTCATTTTGGTGTCAAAATACTCGCAATAAGATGCACTATGTAGACATACCAATCTGAGCACTAAGAACCGGAATATATATAGAGCTACTCACAGCAAAGTATGAAGAAGTAATAACCTCACAATGTGTAATATAAATTTTGTGTACTTACCCACGATGTGATGAAAGAAGGTCAACAAGTTGAGCATTTGATTATCCACTCCACCGGCTTCAGGAAAATGTCCCTGAAGTTGCTCAACAAATGATACGTTAGGTGGAGTGGAAGCTTGCAGAGGCGTTATTTTTTTGCTGTCCAAAATACCCTTTGCGGTGGTATTTTGTGTAGCATGGTGTGACACATAGAGCAACTCCACATGTTTTGCACTGATACATAGAGTCTTTTCTAATTCCCGACTTCATACAAATTCGGCACCGTTTCCGTTTAGCAATTTTCACTATTGCATGAGTCAACTTCTTGTTTAGCCTGTCCTCTGAATCAACAATGCGTGGGTTTTTCACAGGTGGAGGAGTAGCTTCAGCTTGAGGTGCAGGCGTTTCAGTTTCAGGTTCAGTGTCTGATGAGGATGAGGCATGTGGTTGGCGTGCAGGTCGATGAAATAAAGGACGCCTCGCTCCAGATGGGCCAGGTGTTGCCAAATCATCAGAAGGATCTTGGTAATCATCAGCATGTGGGAGAGGGCTTTCAGTGGCAGGCCACTCATCCAGGTCCCACCTCAACAGGGCCCATATTGCTACCTCATGAAACTGGAGTAGGGTCAGTTTCTTGGCATCAGTTGTGTACATCTTGTACAACACATAGGCATTGTGTATAGCCATCTGAAGGAAATAAAATGACTAGACTCTGTCTCGATTATAGACTATTCTCTAGACTCTGAACGATTATATAGAATCGACAGAACTGGATCACTTGCATGGTAAATCTCTACACTGACCGATTACATACTCGAGTCAGTCTACACACAACATATATCTATATACATCTACATGTGGTACTGTGTACAATATCCATCTCCAGGTACATCACAACCAGTTACCTGGACGTCAGTACAGAAAGCGGTCTCTCAGTTGCTTCCCTCGCCTGGCAGGCGCTATGGGACAACACAGCTGTTACCGGAATTAACAACAGTCCTGAGACACTGTAACAATTATACTCACGATTTCCACTCTCATTTCATTCATTTCCCCGGTCACTACCTCACTGGCTGAAGAACACCTAGCTCGCTGCACGTGCGTCGACTAGGTGTGGCCCTAGGGTGTCCAGGGCAGGTGGCCAAGCGTGGCCCAAGGGGGTGGTCCCGGAGTAGCGCGGGGCATCACAGCGCCCCACCCGGGCTAAGGTGGCGTGGGGTGGCCTGGGTGTGGCCATCACGTGGCCCCACTCTCTGGCTACTGAGTGGTGCGGCGCGCACATGGGGCTTGCCTCAGGCTGGCTGGCTGGTGCCCACAGGCATACACAACGTGGATGGGAGAGCACCCACACCCCCCATCATACCAGAGCATGCCTCGCTCGTACACCGGGTGTGATAATGGCCGGCGTCACCACATGGCGGACACAGCAAGGTGGAATTCAAAGTCCAACAGGGGCCTGTAATATCACCACAATTACACTAGGAGGCCCTGCCCTTATTCCACCAATTGTCCGTTAACATAGACAGGATACTCGAACCCGATGTGAGTAACCATCTGATACACCATGAGGCCTGCCAGCTGCCTCATGGGTGAACACTCTCTCTTAGATTTTCATTTGTTCCTTCTGTACTCCTTGGCCCCATTTCAAGCAAATTGGGCCTCGACACAACCCATGATAGCAAGGGTACCATGCACGATGAGTAATAAGGATGACACAGCGATTAACAGTGGTGGTGGTGGTAGACGCCACCCCCCACCTGGGGACACCTTCTTAGCTTGCCGCCCAGCTCAGACTGAAGATTTTGGTGGCACAGGGGAACTCAAATGCCCATCTTCCCCCCTACCTTGTCTTGACCAATCAGCACAAAGCCGGCACAACCCCTCATGCCGCTTCCAATTACAGCCGTTTGCGCCTAAAACTCGCCACAAGGCTGAGGTGCCTAGACGAATCACTGACGCCCTCACCATGAGGTGTCCCGTGACGTCACAAGGAGGGAGGCCTATGACAGTGGCGCCATACCTCACATGGTGGGGGAGGCGACGTTCACTCCTCTGTCCCCCCACCTCTAAAACCGTTGGCGAGTCAAGTACACACCTACATCTCAATTCTCAAATCTCATTTTCCCAGAAAACAGACTAAATTCTGTAACTCTCTCTGCAGAGCATTCACAGACCTCTGGCTAGTCTTAAACGATGGTTCTTAGCATAGGCTTTCATCCAACACCACACAAGTGCATGTAGTTAGAAAAATTCTTGTTTACAGTCCCTAGAGCAACTCTAGCCTAACCCTTAAACCGCTAGGGGTCCAAATGGAATTAACACCCACAGGCGCAACAAAAAAAAAATCAAATTTTTGTCTTTCTTTTTAATCTCTTTATTTGTGTTCCCTGAGCACAGGAAAAATAATAAACAAATTTAATTACACTTACCAGTGGACGTAAATGAGCCGAGAAGATCGTCGATGACGTCACGCCTGATCTTCGCTGGACCACTGTGCGCCCGGGGTGAGTCAAGCACGACAGAGGAGGAGCGCGAGTTGCCGCGAATTTATTTTCGCGTTATTATTTACAGTATCTATGGAGTAATTTAGACCCATTTTTTCAGTGGTGTGGTTCAATATGTTCTCACAAGATGATTTATAAACATAAAACTGTTGTCAATGTATATTGTATCCACATATTAGTGTCACAAGTATTTGCACAAAAATGTCTTATTTCACAACAAAATATACAATTTCTTATGATTTATTTCCGCTATATACACTCACTTATTCTGTATTTACATGTTTTGGCACGAGTCTTGGACATTTGGAAGTCATCAAGACTGTGATACTCATTGAAACATCGGACATGGCACAGGGGGACCTGACACGCTGTGCACCAAGTCATCACCATTTTTCTTTTCTGTTCCCTCTTGGTTATTGACCAGCATACTACACACACACGCTGGCCTACTGCACGCTTTCCAGTTGGTGGTAAAAACCTGAGATTGTGTGTCAATAAGGCATCCCTGTAAGCGAGCCTGGGTGTTGGAGCATGGTGGAATACTGGGTTCAAAATGGGCCTCTGTACACCAGGAATTACTTTGCCAAACTTCTGTAGTAATTGTGTTACTACATTAAAATTGAAAAGAAACAACTCCACTGCCCCCACCATCATATCACATTTATCCACCAAACGCATGTTGATGTTATAGTCCAAGACATAATTTGGTTTATAGATTAGTTCTCTGGTGGTTCTGTTCACCTTACCACTGTCCAGCATTGTTCCAGAGTGAATGGTGGTCAACATGTTCACTTCACGCCTGTCTTTCCACCGCACTGAAAGTATTCCACCTGTTTTTCTGAGCTCGCAATCACTAACCTGCATAGCACCTGGAAACACTGGCATTTCCCTTCGTTTTGCCTTCACTGTGCCACACACTCCAGTTCTATTATCAAGCAAGAACCTAGTTAGCAAGGGACTGGTATAATAGTTATATGTGTATAATATGTGGCCCTTGTTCAGATATGGTTCAGGCAGTGACTTCACAACACTACCTGAGAAGCCATGTTGTTCATTAGCAGGAATATCTACATTTGTACCTATATACATTATCATATGTAATACAATTCCTGTTTCACAGTCACAGAGTATAAAGAATTTAAATCCAAATCAGTGGTCTTTGGAGGGAATATACTGCTTGAAGGCAGGAAGTCCTTTGAAAAGCACAAGGGATTCGTCAATCACAAGATTCTGAGCTGGTACGTAGAAATCCCTGTACTTTCCGGTAAGTTCATTCAGGACGTGCCTTACCTCCCAAAGCCTTTCATCATAATTCCTGTCTTCATCATTTGCAAAGTGAAGACACCCGAGGTTTATCGCAAATCGGTCTCGAGACATATATTTGCCGAACATTGGTGTTGGAACAGTATGGTCTTTGCTCCAATAATGGTCCATTACGTGTTTGACACAATATTTCATCAACATACACAGTGTCAAAAACACATACATTTCACCTACAGTCGTAGCTTTCCATCGCTGCAAACGTGAATAATCGAATAACTCCTCCTCATCAATGAGATCACTCGCATATTTGTTCGTCTCACGAACAAGATGTTCCACTAGCGGCTCATCAAAATATGCAGTAAAATAGTCCATTTCACACATATCTGCACCTTTATCAGGGAAAATGTCTGTAATTCCAACATCCGAATTATCAAAAACAGGAATTTGTGGAACAAAATCTGTCCCATCACTCCACACAAAAACACCGGGTGTTTTTCGAGAGCCAATAGCGGCACCACGGCAAGGAAACCGTGGACCAGGAGCTGAAGCACTTCTAGGAACAGTAGGGGCGAGCAGGGACGGTGATGGAAAATCCCTCGATGTTGAGGGTCTTTGTTCATGTGTTGCCATGCAGTGCCTCATGGCTTGGCCAGATGCTGCTGATGCTACAAATTGTCGCTTGGCAACACCACACACTCCTCCACTGACACTAGTGAAACTATTTTCCGATTCTAAGTCACTAAAACCGGAAAATATTTCACCTTCTTCAGAATCGTCAAGCAAAACATCAATATCTTGCAATGGAGAACATGAACTTATGGTCTTGCACAAATTGAGGTCGAGTGAGGGCGAGGAGGCATGGGCGAGATGCTAGGCCTAGCCCTGGTGGAGCCAGCATGTTCACACTCGTCGTCGGTCGTATCCACCTCTAAGGGCTGTGTGTAGTCATAATCAAAGTCTGAATCGTCTATATCAGACTCATCACCATCCGGGAACAAATTATGAGTAATTTCGTCGCTTTTAATTTCCTTAAGTAATTTCCTGCGCTTATTGCAGAGCCAATGAGATGGAATATACTCCGGAATGGAGCATCTGGCACCAGCAAGAATGACAGAGGGTGGAAGGGTCCTACCATCAAAGGTAATCTTCACAACCCAAAGGGGCAGACGGCGATGACCACGAGAGGGACGATTAAACGTATTCACCTGAAGGACAGAATGACCCTGTGGCTCGAGGATATTTATTTATTTATATATTTTATTGATTTATATTGTGACGGGAAAGTGTAGAAGTGTAGGTGTTCGACAGTCCTCCTAATGGCTGTTGTCAATGCCTATCACATTTAAGAAAAAAAAGATCAACTGCTTGGCTGTTGTCTGTGGTAAAGTAAGGGAAGACACGCAAAACACATAGTATGAACAATGAAACTTTAATTAACTTTAAAAATTATGAATAAGACAATTCCTTGGCTATGTACAGTGCAAACAAAAAAGTAAAAAAATATAACATAAAAATTAAGAAAAGGGTGACGTTACTCTACAAATAAAATAAAGACAGAAAAATGATTAACAGGTGCTGAGAATATAGCGCTAGCTGAGAACCTCCACCAATAAACAGAGTGTATATCAGTTGGTTGTTCACAGCTTGAGAGCACAAGGATATTCTAACTTCAATGACTGGTTCAGGCCCAGACATCGGCTAGGTAGAGGGCGCTGAGGTGCAGTGGTGCAGACGTTGATTCACCTATCAGAAGCAGGCAGGCTGGAAATGGTAGTTTGGTGATTAGGGACGAGGGAGGGGGGAGGGTGGAAAGCGAGTGTAATGATACGTTTGCGCCTGGCAAAACGTATTTGACTCAATATTTACTACACTTGCTTGTAGTATTTAGACGTTTTAGATGTACTGAAGTAGCTTGATGGTAGGAAAGAGCAGGCCTAATCTCTCTTGAAGGAGATTATCGTAACAATATACAAGAAGGTACATTGGGTTTGTGAGAATACATAGCATAGTATTTACAATCTTGTAAACCCTCTAGTACGCGCAGCGTTTCGGGCCGGTCCTTAATCTAACAGATAATTTTAATTAGGTAAATTCTAGCAGAATTAATATAATGATAACAAATACATTGCAAGAAAAAAAATATGCTTGATATCTTCGTGGCAGTCTGAGATTTCTAACACCAGTTGCATCATGGTTCGAGAGAACAGTGCTAACACTGGCATTTAACCGAGCGTTCTTGGAGACCCGGACAAGGGTCTCGCCAATGCAGGATAAGGCGGCCAAGTGGGTGGCTGCATCCTGAGAAGGAGCAGCAACGACACAGGTATCAAGACGAGTGGGGTTGCAGATAACAAAGGCATCTACTGAATCTACAAGATTCCTATGAAGGGAAAAATCGTCAGTAGGATTCGAATCTAAAGAATGGAGGTCAAAGTACTTAGGCCACGTAGCAGGACCAAACAAAGCATGGAATAAATTAGTATGAGAAGGGAGCATACAAGAGAGGGCCGTGGCGGGGATTGCGATGAGAACCTTTAGAGAGAGGTTGGTCATAAGGCGCAGTAGCCACAATCAGAGAAGGAGCCGTGCAAGGAGACGAGGCGGTCACCACAGCAGGCTTGGGGCTCGACCCAACCACACAGAGGAGGGAGGGGAGCAGGGAGGAAGAGTTCAGTCTGGGCCTAAACCGGGCCCAGTAGCAGGGACTACAGAGCTCGGTCTTCCAGGACGGTCCGACTCAGGGGACTGGTCGCCCACCCCATGAGACTGGGTAAGAGAAGTCGTGTCGTCATCCATGCAGCAAGCAATTTCAAAGGTTTGGGACCTGGAACCAAGGGATACCACCTAACAGGGCAGCCAGGGAGGCCGAGCGCGGACCAGTACAAAAAGGTGTGTCGTCCCCAGCGGTGCTCCCCCTCTTCAACAGGGGAGTCCTACTACATCGTCCATTCTCCCACACTGGTGCTAAGACCCCATTCCCCCCTATTGCCCTAGCCTGGACACCCAACCATCCACTCAGGGTGGCCCCTCACAGGCGACCCTTCCAGCGGGTGGTCCGATGGCTCATAAGGCCCCTACGTGGTGCCTTTCAGCACAAACACCACCTAAAGAGGGGACAAAGGCAACCCACACCGGTCCCAGGGAGGTGTACGTGAGCCCCTCACCACGACAAAGAGGCACCACAGAAGGGAAGTAAGGTAATAGTCAAAAGGGTCAACAAAGTGGATATGCAGCTGGGGCCACCTAGAGGACCGTATTTCACTACTAATGATAATGTTAGTATGTTATTATGCTGCATTTTATTATATATTACATAAATACATTGCCCAATGGCAATATTTCATGTCCCTTTGTACGAAAATCTCACAACCACCTTCCCCCACCCCCCCCCCCCCCCTTATTTCTATGTGGATTTTTTTGTGACTTCAACATCTTGGAGAATGCATATTCGATACTAAGCATGTGAAGTTGGAAGGAAATTGGTCAACATGTTAATTAAACACTATCTGTCACCGGGCAGGCACACGGTCAACTTAGGGGTCATGCACCCGGCTTGCGGGCAAGCGCGCGGTGACACCTAAATGTGAATACTCGTTTCAGCTTTCTCACGTTAATTCTCGTGCTACGTCTCTCGTTTTGGTATCATTGTGTTCGCAATTAAATTCCCTACAGGTATATATAAATATAATGTCCAAAAGCCTGGCGTGACTCCCAACATCAAGGCCTAAAGTCGGCAAAAGTTACCCGTGAGCGCACAAAATCCGTAAAATGTGCATACTCGTTCCATTTTTCTCACCTTAATTCCCGTGCTACGTTGCTCGTTTTGGTATCATTGTGTTCGCAATTAAATTCCCTACAGATGTGTATGAATATTATGTACAAAAGTTTGGAGTGCCTCCCCGCAGAAAAGCCTAAAGTTACCTGTGAATGAGCACCAATTTGTACACTGCAACCTAATGTGTATACTCGTTCAGTTTGATAACATAAATTTTCGTGTTACGTCTTAAATTTTGGTATCAAATAGTTCGCAATACAAAGTCGCGTATTTTAAAACTAGTTCCATAATAATAGAGCAATAACTGGAATTTTAACAAACAATTTAATTCTGGAAGCTCATCATCACAAAATTATTTATATCTTTCTAGTATTCTGACATAAATTTTTGTGTCACAGCTTTCATTTTGGTATCAAATTGTTCGCGACGTAAAGGCGTGCATCTTAAAACTAGTCCCAACCTAATAAATAGAATTTTAACAAATTTTTAAAAATTTTGACCAAAAGCCTATTTATAATCATATAAGTGTTCGGACATCAAGTTTCATGTTACATCTTTCATTTTGGCATCAAATTGTGCGCATTCTAAAGGCGCTTATTTTAGTACTATCCCAAGGTCGATTGGATAAAAAATGAATTTTATACAAATATTTTTTGTAGTGGACGCAAGTCCGGTCCAAAGTTAGGATTCAGGAGAAAAATAATGGACGCAAGTCCGGTCCAAAGTTACCGAGTGTATTAATCAGCCACAGGTGGCAGAGGTTGACTTTTTTTAGGGGGGGGTCCAATTTATTTACAGATTTCAAACTCTATTCTCTTTGTCTCTTTTGGTTGTAATTAATGAATGAGGACCAGATTGGGGCTTTATCACTTATGTATGGACATTAAAGTTACTGCAAAATACTTGTTTCTTATCCCAAACCAATCCCTATACTTTGTTTTTTGGGGATTATTTATTCTTTACTTTATTTCATACTTCATTTTCATTTACTTCATATTATTTCAACACATTGATCTACAACTTTCACATATTCGAGTACGAATGCCAAGCAATGTTTATTAACACACACAAGAAAATTCATTACTTAGAACTTACATAATCATATAATTATTTAGAACTTACAAATTCATTACTTAGAACTTACATAGTCATTGTCGATAACTTCAATTATCTCTAAAACAGGAATTTCAACTTTCAGACACTGTCAAAAATTCAGTTTCTCACCGATTCTCAGCCTTTTTACATATTATGTGCAAAGTTCTTAGTTCTAAGATTTTCTTGTTTTCGTTTAGTCATAAATCCATAACATTTGGAGTTATAATTTGTTTGCGTCCAAATTTTGAACACATTTGGATGGCAATATTGAAAAAAATGCTTTACAGTAAACTATACTCTCAAACAATATTTTGCTATAAGAAACATGAACGTTTTATGCCATTCTGAAATGATGATGAATAAAATAACAATTGGTTACATATTAATATTTTGACACCAAATTTGAAATTGTGATTTTTTATTTACTTTTTTAGTTTTTTTCTGTTCATGGTATGATGTTGATCCATTCGAAAAAAAATTACCACGAAGATACTATTGACAAAAAATTGTGTGTGAGGAAGTTTTGGTACACAAGCACCAGGGGTCCCTCAATTGTCAAATTGGTACTTATTAAAAATGGAAAAGTATCGATTTATTTATTTCCAAACAAAATTCTAGTGGTATCAATAACTAATTATATTATAGCCCGTGCTACATGGACACGTCGTTCTGAGTAGCTGAATCTAAAACAACAGACAAATTGTGAGTAATCATCTACATGGTTGTTTGGTGTTGTCATAAGTTTAGTGTTTGGGGGTGACATCACATATATTGTGCACTGTATGCTACAATGAATATGTTTCAATGTGACTTAAACTTGGTACCTTTTTGTTTTTCTTTGTTTTGCGCCCTTATAAGCATTGTGTATTGAGAGACACCATATTTGATGTCAATAATAGTAGTTTGTTATCATAGGTGTTTTGAAACATGTCACACATTAATTGTATTGCAATCGTTTGATGCCATAATTGAAATGTGTTTTAGGATACTATTTGAATTCTGTAACACCTTAACTTGTGTGTTATATGTTCAATACGTGACGTAGTGTTATGTGTCATACATGTAGAGTATTGCGTGATACCATAAATGTATTATGTTGTGTCACTCTACATGTTCTGTAATGTGTCACTTGAACAATTAAGTAATTTGCTTGCTCATATACATAGTGAATTATGTAGCGAAATATATGTAATATGTTGCACTACAGTATGATTATTATTGAGTGCATATTTTTATGAAGAATAAATGTTGAACATTTATTGTCTCTTAGACAGGCTGGGGAACTTTGACACCATTAGTACTACATATTGTATTATAAAATTATTTTATTTTGTTACACATAAGTTTGCTGTGTTGTGTGACATGAGTGTTGTATAATGTTGGGATGCTTAAGTGTGATCCTTACCAAGCATATCTGTAGCGTTGACGTCAGCTCCAGTGTTGAGGAGGTTCATCACAGTGTTGTCGTGACCACCTGCAGCTGCCATGTGAAGGGCTGGGAAGCCTGCCAACAGATACCACAATTGTTATTATTCATGAACCATCATGATTCTAGAGGTTTCTGTAAAGTGTTGAATTAAACCTTCCTTGATGAACCACTTGTATACCATTGAAGTGAAATACCAACTCTAAATATTATGCAAATCGATTTTTCATTGTAAGATTAATTGAGGAATATTGGGTTAAACAAATTTCAGATTAGATTACCATTAAAGATGTCCAACATCCCACCAGTTCTTATTTGATAACTTATTGCTCATAACGAATGAGCCAGTGGTGGTATTATGTAAATCAATTAAAAACTTTATTTGAAAATGGTAAAATATATTTTTAAAAAGTAAACATGAAAATTACAGTACATTAGTTATACAAGAGAAAACAGTAACAGAAAAGCAAGTAGATATTGCCATTACCTGGATCAGGAACTAAACTGGAAACATATACAAATCTACACTACACTACGTACAGAATTAAAATAGCGTGATATCAAATGAACAAAGTCACAAGGGCCATGATGAGGGTTCGAACATATGTCCGGGATGATCCCAGACGTGCCATAGTCTACTTTTTTATGTCTTTGAGACGCTGCAGGAGCCGTGTGAGGGCAGTATCACTCCCGGTTGCAATTCTTATGACCATGTCGGGGTTCAGTCGACTAAGGCGCATCTGGAATCATGCTGGACGTAGGTTCGAAACCCCATGACGGTCTTTGTGGATTTGTTCATATACCAATCTTTTCAATGCTGGCAAGACTAAACAGATGTACAGCAATCTAAATACAAAATTACATTTTAGGCAAAAATTGAGTGACAGTTATCTAAAAATTTCAAAGATCATATATTGTAAAGATAACATATATATCACAAATATAAGGTAATGAGACAATTTGTCATAGAACTAATATAAATTAATAATACCATGACATTGAATATATTAGCACAGCCTCAGTTTTAACATCAACACATTCTGTGCCTATCCTGTCTCAAAATCACCACAAACCCACAGCCCATATAGCCTCGGTCTGACTCTAGTTGGACTAAAAATGCCTGCCAGTAATCCATCTTTATGTAACATTGTTTCTTTAATCGTGCCAAGCGGGGGAGATCTCATCGAGTAAAGATATTCGAACCCCACAATAGATGAACTTACTAGGGTGAACCGATAGCTCTAGCCTTGAAATTAACCTTCAATAAGTGTCATACACTATAAAGGCTTGGCAATAAAATATTGGTAATACTAGCCTGAGGTAAGAAAATAATTGTTGCCCTCATTTAACCAAATTAACTATTATTGGAATCTAAAAGTTGCGATTTAACGATACTTGAGGGAGAAAAGAGAAACGTTGTTGCCATTATCAGTTAAGTAAGATAACTTATGTAGATGCACTAAACACCACCATTCGTTATTTTACAATGCTAGCTATTTGTATGAGCAACAAGATGTTATCTTCACGAATTAATATTATAGTAATTTATGATATCCTGCTTCACACTAGTTGACATCAAACCATACTGTTACGAGCCTTTCCGTAACTGGGTTCTTTTAAAACTATGATCCTACTCAAGTTCAGAGGTCCCTAACACTAAAAAAATTGCGTTCCTTGTGGATTTGTTCATTTGATGCATCACGCTATTGTGATATCTGTGTGTATATATCAGTGTGTTGTTGTATTTTAGAAGAAACTGAAGCTGCTAACCATTTAGTTCCATTTAAACACTCTCGGTCTCAATGTTTATATTGGATATTAGAAACTTTAGATAGTATTTTCAACCTGAATGATAGGACCAACAACTAAGAATATATACATCGATTTCCTTTCAGCCATCGTTGGGATGCAGAAAAAAACGGCCTTTTATCCCACTGGGGGGAAGCCCTAATATACACAAATAGCCATCGACTAAATGTACTAATACCCTTTGATAGTAAAAGATTAATTAAATGTAAAATTAACAAAAATAAAGTAAATCGGTTTTACCACGATGATTCATACTCTAAGTTCGTTAATAACAACCACATCAACAAAGAATACTGTAAATCCTCAACTGCCTCAGTTATAACCCCAGCCGCATGTTGCAGAGTTGAGAACAGCTAACAGAATACATGAAGATTCTTACTGGGTCCAATACCAACTACTCATGGGCAAAATAATAATAAGAATACAGAAATAGCACCAGAAAAAGTCAATGTCGGTAAGAAAATGACAAATTGGGCTATTTTATGTATCTCTTTTTCTGGATTAGTTTTATTAGTCACGTTTTATCTACTAGGAACAAATATATATAAATCATTATTGTCATTATTAATTGGTATTATAGCTCTTTTATTTATTACATTTATATTAACCTATCATCAATATCAATCAATTGTTTCTTATGCCCAGAAAATAGCCCCTCCAGCTAAACAACTTATAAATTTATTAAATAATTAAATTTCATGACACTTATTATTTTTGCTTGCTGATTCTCATCAAGAAATTACACTTAAAGTTTCCCCTCCACTTAAATTAATAGCAAGTCACCGCTCAACGAATAATATTATTAATAAGAAAGGAAAGGCAGTACTTACTGCCAGTACTGAACCCAAACCACCATCATCCATCACAACATGCGGGGGAATAAACCAGGCCTGAGAGATGGCAATATATATCCACCTAATAAACGAGTTGTGAATACAGGGCATACAGCTACCTGACTCCAGCATGTACCATAAAAGTTTAAAAACGAGCAAGGATAATTTAAACAATTATTTTATTGTGTTTAAGGTTGATCTGAATAATCCAACCATTTTGCTAGAAATTACCTACTTAATATTATCTATTAGATTAAGGAACTCCCCAAAATGCTGTGCATACTAGTGGCTTTATAAAAATGTAAACACATCATGCTATGTACTCTCATAAACCCAATGTAACTTATTGTATATATATAAATAAATAAATCAATAAATTATATATGACAATAATCCTTTAACTATTGACATTGTCATTGGCTTATATCCCGATAAAAACATCAACAAATATTTGAATCTACCACTCTTTAAAAAAGAACTTAATCAATAATAGGTAAAGTGATATGTAATATGTTAACAACAGCAAACATTATATCTCAATACCTCTCTTAATATCATTCCAATTGCATTTTAAATATTTTTTTAGATGAACTCAACATTATAAGAAAAAGTTGGTGTCTTGGAAAAGCTATTAAGCACATTAATAATAATAATCTACGGTTCGTTTTAATTTTGAGATTCCATGAGATTTTCTAGAAAAAACACAAGATGGTTATAAAGCATTATATCACTATACCGCTCTTAATACGGCTCCAATCTCGTTTTTTATGATTTTCGTAGATGAACGCAACATTATGAGAAACAGTTGGAGTCTTGGAAAAGCTATTAAGCACATTAAAAATAATATTCAATGGTTCGTTTTCATTTTGAGGCTTCATGAGTTTCTCTAAAAGAAAACAGGCGATCGTTTGCCTAGCTCGCCAGGCGATGATCCCCAGCACACCCTACAGTGAGTTGGCCTGCCATTTCTTATCAGAGCCCACCCACACTAAAATTAATTGTGAATATATGGGCATACACCGACCTGTCTCCAGCATGTACCATAGCATTTTTAAATCGAGCAAGAGTTAAAATCTTTCAACTATTGACATTGCCATTGGCTTATATCCCAATAAAAACATCAACAAATATTTGTATCCACCACTCTCTAAAAAAGTACTTTATAATTGGATGAAAATAAAGATTTAACAAGTAAATCATTTAACATAACTAAGTCACTAATTTATGTTCTTAACATAATATAATAATAATATTTCAAATAAATCAATTGGAAACAATATTTTGAAAATAAAGAAAATCACTCGGTTTATTAGGCAAATCGGGTCTTGCATAGTAGGACGAGAAGTGCCTTCTGGCTACTAGGTACGACATAGCCAGAATGCACTGGCTATGAATGCACTTCCAGAATGCACTGGAATATATATATATATATATATATATATATATATATATATATATATATATATATATATATATATATATATATATATATATATATATATATATATATATATATATATATATATATATATATTAGTATATTTTGGTAGCAGTCTTTCCTGTAGACATATATTATTAAATGTGACCGAAAAAGTAAGATTAATATTTCTAACACGAATTTTCTCTATCTTTCTTACGTTTCTTTTCACTGTTGATGGTAATTCAAAGATCAATTCTCCAAAATTAATTTTTATTTCTAGTCTGACGCGACACTTGAGCGCGTTTCGTAAAACTTATTACATTTTCAAAGACTTTAGTTTACAAACACACTACTGAAACTGAATAGAGCTTTGCACATCTTCGAGTTTATATCTACATTTGGGTGAGGTGGATGAGGTGAAAATGAACTTTCAACAATGCGTATTAAATGGGTATTAAATTCTAACACAAGACAGAACACGAAACAATGGGTATTGAATGGAAGTAATTGTAGAAAGCCTATTGGTCCATATTTCTTGATGCTTCTATATTGGAGCGGAGTCTTCAAGTGGGTAGAATATAGTTGTGCATTAATTGGCTGTTGATTGCTGGTGTTGACTTCTTGATGTGTAGTGCCTCGCAGACGTCAAGCCCACTGCTATCGCTGTATCTATCGATGATTTCTGTGTTGTTTGCTAAGATTTCTCTGGTGATGGTTTGTTTGTGGGAAGAGATTATATGTTCCTTAATAGAGCTCTGTTGCTTATGCATCGCTAAACGCCTGGAAAGAGATGTTGTTGTCTTACCTATATACTGGGATTTTTGAGGCTTACAGTCCCCAAGAGGGCATTTGAAGGCATAGACGACGTTGGTCTCTTTTAAAGCGTTCTGCTTTGTGTCTGGAGAGTTTCTCATGAGTAGGCTGGCCGTTTTTCTGGTTTTATAGTAAATCGTCAGTTGTATCTTCTGATTTTTGTCTGTAGGGATCACGTTTCTACTGACAATATCTTTCGGGACCCTTTCCTCCGTTTTATGGGCTGTGGAAAAGAAGTTCCTGTAAATAGTCCAATAGGGGGTATAGGTGTTGTGTTAGTTGTCTCTTCAGAGGTTGCATGGCGTTTCACATTCCTTCTTATGATGTCTTCCACGAAACCATTGGAGAAGCCGTTGTTGACTAGGACCTGCCTTACCCTACAGAGTTCTTCGACGACTTGCTTCCATTCTGAGCTGTGGCTGAGGGCACGGTCGACATAAGCGTTAACAACATTCCTCTTGTACCTGTCCGGGCAGTCACTGTTGGCATTCAGGCACATTCCTATGATTGTTTCCATAGTGTAGACTGCAGAGTGGAAAACTCCGCTCCTTTCCATGACTATTACATCTAGAAAGGGCAGCTTCCCATCCTTCTCCATCTCGTAAGTGAAACGCAACACAGAATTCTGCTCAAATGCCTCCTTCAGCTCCTGCAGATGTCTGACATCAGGTACCTGTGTAAAAATGTCGTCAACATACCTGCAGTATATGGCCGGTTTCAAGTTCATGTCAACTAAGACTTTTCGCTCGATGGTACCCATGTAGAAGTTTGCAAACAGGACACCTAGGGGAGAACGCATGGCGACCCCATCTACTTGCTTATACATGTGTCCATCCGGGCTCAAGAAGGGTGTCCTCTTTCGTACAAGCTTGGAGTAGTTTCCTTAGACTGTTTTCTTGTATGTCAAGAGGAGTACAGGCCGGATCACGGTACACTCTGTAGGCTATCATCCCGATTGTTTCATCCACAGGTACGTTGGTGACCAGAGATTCTATGTCCAACGAGGCTCTTATCCCTGTGGCCCGTGTTCCCCGCAGCAAGTCAACAAATTCCTTTGGAGACTTCAGGCTGAAGGCGCAAGGGACATAAGGAGTCAGCAAGCCATTGAGTCGTTTCGCCAGTCTGTACGTGGGTGTGGGTATCTGGCTGATGATTGGCCGAAGTGGGTTTCCAGGCTTGTGTGTCTTGACATTTCCATACGCATATCCAGGTTTATATTCTCCAATAATCTTTGGCAGGTGGAGTCCAGATTTCTTGGCGTTCACAGTTTCGATCAATTTGTTGACCTTTGGTTTCAGTTCGGCTGTAGTGTCCTTCGTTACCCTTTGGCATTTAGTTTGGTCAGAGAGTATGAGGTTCATTTTCGCCAGATATTCGTCTTTTTTAAGAATGACGTATATTGGCGACTTGTCGCCTCTCCTGACAACTATCTAATTGCTCTCACGAAGGCTCTTAGCTGCCGCTTTGAGCACGGGGGACAGTATAGTGCTTCTGTAGTTGCCTCGATTCTTTCCTCCTTCCGCAATAAGTTCTGCTTGTAAGGTATCTTTGGTGGAGACCTTCTTTTGTGCTTCGAGGTCGAATATCTCTTCCCACAAACAAACCATCACCAGAGAAATCTTAGCAAACAACACAGAAATCATCGATAGATACAGCGATAGCCGACGGCTTGACGTCTGCAAGGCACTACACATCAAGAAGTCAACACCAGAAATCAACAGCCAATTAATGCAAAACTACATTCTACCCACTTCAAGACTCCGCTCCAATATAGAAGCATCAAGAAATATGGACCAATAGGCTTTCTACAATTACTTCCATTCAATACCCATTGTTTCGTGTTCTGTCATGTGTTTGAATTTAATACCCATTGTTGAAAGTTTGTTTTCACCTCATCCACCTCACCCAAATGTAGATATAAACTCGAAAATGTGTAAGCTGTATTCAGTTTCAGTTGTGTGTTTGTAAACTAAAATCTTTGAAAATGTAACAAGTTTTACGAAACGCGCTCCGGTGCCGCGTCAGATTAGAAATATATATATATATATATATATATATATATATATATATATATATATATATATATATATATATATATGTATATATATATATACATATATATATATATATATATATATATATATATATATATATATATATATATATATATATATATAACTGAAAACTCACACCCCAGAAGTGACTCGAACCCATACTCCCAGGAGCAACGCAACTGGTATGTACAAGACGCCTTAATGAACTTGACAATCACGACCGGACATAATGAGGTGATAGCCGAGGCTATTTGAACCACCCCACCGCCGGCACTCGGATAGTAATCTTGGGCTTAGCATTTTACCAAATCACCTCATTCTTTGGGGCACACGTGAGGAACACAAATGCGAAAAAGCCTGAATGGTCCCCAGGACAATATGCAACTGAAAACTCACACCCCAGAAGTGACTCGAACCCATACTCCCAGGAGCAACGCAACTGGTATGTACAAGACGCCTTAATCCACTTGACAATCACGACTGGACATAATGAGGTGATAGCCGAGGCTATTTGAACCACCCCACCGCCGGCACTCGGATAGTAATCTTGGGCATAGCATTTTACCAAATCACCTCATTCTTTGGGCCACACGTGAGGAACACAAATGCGAACAAGCCTGAATGGTCCCCAGGACAATATGCAACTGAAAACTCACACCCCAGAAGTGACTCAAACCCATACTCCCAGGAGCAACGCAACTGGTATGTACAAGACGCCTTAATCCACTTGACCATCACGACCGGACATAATGAGGTGATAGCCGAGGCTATTTGAACCACCCCACCGCCGGCACTCGGATAGTAATCTTGGGCATAGCATTTTACCAAATCACCTCATTCTTTGGGGCACACGTGAGGAACACAAATGCGAACAAGCCTGAATGATCCCCAGGACAATATGCAACTGAAAACTCACACACCAGAAGTGACTCGAACCCATACTCCCAGGAGCAACGCAACTGGTATGTACAAGACGCCTTAATCCACTTGACCATCACGACCGGACATAATGAGGTGATAGCCGAGGCTATTTGAACCACCCCACCGCCGGCACTCAGATAGTAATCTTGGGCATAGCATTTTACCAAATCACCTCATTCTTTGGGGCACACGTGAGGAACACAAATGCGAACAAGCCTGAATGGTCCCCAGGACAATATGCAACTGAAAACTCACACCCCAGAAGTGACTCGAACCCAAACTCCCAGGAGCAACGCAACTGGTATGTACAAGACACCTTAATCCACTTGACCATCACGACCGGACATAATGAGGTGATAGCCGAGGCTATTTGAACCACCCCACCGCCGGCACTCGGATAGTAATCTTGGGCATAGCATTTTACCAAATCACCTCATTCTTTGGGCCACACGTGAGGAACACAAATGCGAACAAGCCTGAATGGTCCCCAGGACAATATGCAACTGAAAACTCACACCCCAGAAGTGACTCGAACCCATACTCCCAGGAGCAACGCAACTGGTATGTACAAGACGCCTTAATCCACTTGACCATCACGACTGGACATAATGAGGTGATAGCAGAGGCTATTTGAACCACCCCACCGCCGGCACTCGGATAGTAATCTTGGGCATAGCATTTTACCAAATCACCTCATTCTTTGGGCCACACGTGAGGAACACAAATGCGAACAAGCCTGAATGGTCCCCAGGACAATATGCAACTGAAAACTCACACCCCAGAAGTGACTCAAACCCATACTCCCAGGAGCAACGCAACTGGTATGTACAAGACGCCTTAATCCACTTGACCATCACGACCGGACATAATGAGGTGATAGCCGAGGCTATTTGAACCACCCCACCGCCGGCACTCGGATAGTAATCTTGGGCATAGCATTTTACCAAATCACCTCATTCTTTGGGCCACACGTGAGGAACACAAATGCGAACAAGCCTGAATGGTCCCCAGGACAATATGCAACTGAAAACTCACACCCCAGAAGTGACTCAAACCCATACTCCCAGGAGCAACGCAACTGGTATGTACAAGACGCCTTAATCCACTTGACCATCACGACCGGACATAATGAGGTGATAGCCGAGGCTATTTGAACCACCCCACCGCCGGCACTCGGATAGTAATCTTGGGCATAGCATTTTACCAAATCACCTCATTCTTTGGGGCACACGTGAGGAACACAAATGCGAGCAAGCCTGAATGGTCCCCAGCACAATATGCAACTGAAAACTCACACCCCAGAAGTGACTCGAACCCATACTCCTAGGAGCAACGCAACTGGTATGTACAAGACGCCTTAATCCACATGACCATCACGACCGGACATAATGAGGTGATAGCCGAGGCTATTTGAACCACCCCACCGCCGGCACTCGGATAGTAATCTTGGGCATAGCATTTTACCAAATCACCTCATTCTTTGGGGCACACGTGAGGAACACAAATGCGAACAAGCCTGAATGGTCCCCAGGACAATATGCAACTGAAAACTCACACCCCAGAAGTGACTCGAACCCATACTCCCAGGAGCAACGCAACTGGTATGTACAAGACGCCTTAATCCACTTGACCATCACGACCGGACATAATGAGGTGATAGCCGAGGCTATTTGAACCACCCCACCGCCGGCACTCGGATAGTAATCTTGGGCATAGCATTTTACCAAATCACCTCATTCTTTGGGGCACACGTGAGGAACACAAATGCGAACAAGCCTGAATGATCCCCAGGACAATATGCAACTGAAAACTCACACCCCAGAAGTGACTCGAACCCATACTCCCAGGAGCAACGCAACTGGTATGTACAAGACGCCTTAATCCACTTGACCATCACGACCGGACATAATGAGGTGATAGCCGAGGCTATTTGAACCACCCCACCGCCGGCACTCAGATAGTAATCTTGGGCATAGCATTTTACCAAATCACCTCATTCTTGGGGGCACACGTGAGGAACACAAATGCGAACAAGCCTGAATGGTCCCCAGCACAATATGCAACTGAAAACTCACACCCCAGAAGTGACTCGAACCCATACTCCCAGGAGCAACGCAACTGGTATGTACAAGACGCCTTAATTCACTTGACCATCACGACCGGACATAATGAGGTGATAGCCGAGGCTATTTGAACCACCCCACCGCCGGCACTCGGATAGTAATCTTGGGCATAGCATTTTACCAAATCACCTCATTTTTTGGGACACACGTGAGGAACACAAATGTGAACAAGCCTGAATGGTCCCCAGGACAATATGCAACTGAAAACTCACACCCCAGAAGTGACTCGAACCCAAACTCCCAGGAGCAACGCAACTGGTATGTACAAGACACCTTAATCCACTTGACCATCACGACCGGACATAATGAGGTGATAGCCGAGGCTATTTGAACCACCCCACCGCCGGCACTCGGATAGTAATCTTGGGCATAGCATTTTACCAAATCACCTCATTCTTTGGGGCACACGTGAGGAACACAAATGCGAACAAGCCTGAATGGTCCCCAGGACAATATGCAACTGAAAACTCACACCCCAGAAGTAACTCGAACCCATACTCCCAGGAGTATGCATATTGCAAATATGCAATTTCAGTTGCATATTGTCCTGGGGACCATATATATATATATATATATATATATATATATATATATATATATATATATATATATATATATATATATATATATATATATATATATATATATATATATATATATATATATATATATATATATATATATATGTCGTACCTAGTAGCCAGAACGCACTTCTCAGCCTACTATGCAAGGCCCGATTTGCCTAATAAGCCAAGTTTTCCTGAATTAATTGTTTTTCGACTACCTAACCTACCTAACCTAACCTAACCCAACTTTTTCGGCTACCTTCCCTAACCTAACTTATAGAGATAGATTAGGTTACGTTAGGTAGGGTTGGTTAGGTTCGGTTATATATCTACGTTAATTTTAACTCCAATAAAAAAATTGACCTCATACATAATGAAATGAGTAGCTTTATCATTTCACGAGAAAAAAATTAGAGAAAATATATTAATTCAGGAAAACTTGGCTTATTAGGCAAATCGGGCCTTGCATAGTAGGCCGAGTACGACGTTCTGGCTACTAGGTACAACATATATATATATATATATATATATATATATATATATATATATATATATATATATATATATATATATATATATATATATATATATATATATATATATATATATATATATATATATATATATATACATATATATTAGTATATTTTGGTAGCAGTCTTTCCTGTAGACATATATTATTAAATATGACCGAAAAAGTAAGATTAATAATTCTAACACGAATTTTCTCAATCTTTCGTACATTACGCTTCACTGTTGGAGGTAAATCAAAAATCACTTCTCCAAAATTCATTTTTATTTCTAGTCTGACGCGACACGGGCGCGTTTCGTAAAACTTATTACATTTTCAAAGACTTCACAAATACACAACTGATTAGAACTAACGTATCTCTGCTATTATATCTACATTTGAGTGAGGTGGGAGGGATGATGTGGCATATAATGATGTGGCATTAGGGGATACTAATAGGGTATTAAAAGTATCAACACAAGACAGAACAGAAACAATGGGTATTGAATAGAAGTGTTTGTAGAAAGCCTATTGGTCCATATTTCTTGATGCTTCTATATTGGAGACCCACCTCAAGACTCCGCTCCAATATAGAAGCATCAAGAAATATGGACCAATAGGCTTTCTACAAACACTTCTATTCAATACCCATTGTTTCTGTTCTGTCTTGTGTTGATACTTTTAATACCCTATTAATATCCCCTAATGCCACATCATTATATGCCACATCATCCCTCCCACCTCACTCAAATGTAGATATAATAGCAGAGTTACGTTAGTTCTAATCAGTTGTGTATTTGTGAAGTCTTTGAAAATGTAATAAGTTTTACGAAACGCGCCCGTGTCGCGTCAGACTAGAAATAAAAATGAATTTTGGAGAAGTGATTTTTGATTTACCTCCAACAGTGAAGCGTAATGTACGAAAGATTGAGAAAATTCGTGTTAGAATTATTAATCTTACTTTTTCGGTCATATTTAATAATATATACATATATATATATATATATATATATATATATATATATATATATATATATATATATATATATATATATATATATATATATTTATATATATATATATATATATATATATATATATATATATATATATATATATATATATATTTCTGTGTTGCTTGCTAAGATTTTTATTTGTTTGATTTCTGTGTTGTTTGCTTAGGTTGCTAAGAAATCTTAGCAAACAACACAGAAATCATCGATAGATACAGTGATAGCAGGCGGCTCGACGTCTGCGAGGCACTACACATCAAGAAGTCAACACCAGCAATCAAGAGCCAATTAATGCACAACTACTACCAACTTCAAGGCTTTGCTCCAATACAGAAGCATCTAGAAATATGGGCCAAAAAATTAGGCCTTCTGCAGTTACCAACTTTTAATACCTGTTTGTATTTCATTGTTTCGTGTTCTGTCTTGTGTTAAAATTTTATTTTCACCTCATCCAAAACTATTATAACATGTCACTTCACCCAAATGCAGGTATAAAAAATCGAAGATTTTTAAGCTCTATTCAGTTATAGTTGTGTGTGTGTAAACTAAAGTCTTTGAAAATGTAATAAGTTTCGCGAAACGCGCTCAAGTGTCGAGTCAGACTAGAAATAAAAATGAATTTTTGGAGAATTGATCTTTGAATTACCATCAACAGTGAAAAGAAACGTACGAAAGATCGAGAAAATTCGTATTAGAATTATTAATCTTACTTTTTCGGTCATATTTAATAATATATATATATATATATATATATATATATATATATATATATATATATATATATATATATATTTATATATATATATATATATATTTATATATATATATATATATATATATATATATATATATATATATATATATATATATATATATATATATATATATATATATATATGTCGTACCTAGTAGCCAGAACGCACTTCTCAGCCTACTATGCATGGCCTGATTTGCCTAATAAGCCAAATTTTCATGAATTAATTGTTTTTCGACTACCTAACCAAACCTAACTTAACTTTTTCGGCTACCTAACCTAACCTATAAAGATAGGTTAGGTTAGGTTAGGTAGGGTTGGTTAGGTTCGGTCATATATCTACGTTTTTTTTAACTCAAATAAAAAAAATTGACCTCATACGTAATGAAATGGGTAGCTTTATCATTTCATAAGAAAAAAATTAGAGAAAATATATTAATTCTTGAAAACTTGGCTTATTAGGCAAATCAGGCCTTGCATAGTAGGCCGAGAAGTGCGATCTTGCTGCTAGGTACGACATATATATATATATATATATATATATATATATATATATATATATATATATATATATATATATATATATATATATATATATATATATATATATATATATGTCGTACCTAGTAGCCAGAACGCACTTCTCAGCCTAATATGCAAGGCCCGATTTGCCTAATAAGCCAAGTTTTCCTGAATTAATACATTTTCTCTAATTTTTTCTAATGAAATGATAAAGCTACCCATTTCATTATGTTTGAGGTCATTTTTTTTTTTTAGAGTTAAAATTAACGTAGATATATGACCGAACCTAACCAACCCTACCTAACCTAACCTAACCTATCTTTATAGGTTAGGTTAGGTTAGGTAGCCGAAAAAGTTAGGTTAGGTTAGGTTAGGTAGGTTAGGTAGTCGGAAAAACATTAATTCATGAAAACTTGGCTTATTAGGCAAATCGGGCCTTGCATAGTAGGCTGAGAAGTGCGTTCTGGCTACTAGGTACGACATATATATATATATGTATATATATATATATATATATATATATATATATATATATATATATATATATATATATATATATATATATATATATATATATATATATATATATATATATATATATATATATATATATATATATATGTCGTACCTAGTAGCCAGAACGCACTTCTCAGCCTACTATGCATGGCCCGATTTGCCTAATAAGCCAAGTTTTCATGAATTAATGTTTTTCCGACTACCTAACCTACCTAACCTAACCTAACCTAACTTTTTCGGCTACCTAACCGAACCTAACCTATGAAGATAGGTTAGGTTAGGTTAGGTAGGGTTGGTTAGGTTCGGTCATATATCTACGTTAATTTTAGCTCCAATATAAAAAAAATTGACCTCATTCATAATGAAATGGGTAGCTTTATCATTTCATAGGAAAAAAATTAAAGAATATATATTAATTCAGGAAAACTTGGCTTATTGGGCAAATCGGGCCATGCATTGTAGGCTGAGATGTGCGTTCTGGCTACTAGGTACGACATATATATATATATATATATATATATATATATATATATATATATATATATATATATATATATATATATATATATATATATATATATACATACATATATATATATATATATGTATATATATATACATACATATAATACATACATATAATAATACATACATACATATATATGACACAGTGTCATACATATAACAAAGTGCCAACCCCGTATTCTCAGTGTCATACATGCCCTGGTGTACACATATATGAATGTATATTGTGTGTCATGTGTATAGCCCACTCGATACTACGCCTCCCCCCCAATCCGAGCCCATCCCCCCCCCCCCCCGCACTTTACTACCTGAGCTGACCCTCGCCCCACCGGCGAGGGTCAGCCGGTGGAACACATCCACCGCAGAAATGGTAACAACAACGTACCGGAAACGTACAAAATCAGAGCACAAATCACCAAGAAAATTGAAGAGGGAAATACCGCAAGTGCTATTAGAGTCCTCACCAGTGACGAGAAAATTGCTCCTCTAAACTCAGCCACAGCACGGGCCCTGCAAAGCAAACACCCACCCAGAGCCCCTCAAGGCATCAACATCGTTCCGCCATCAGCCGACACTATTTCAGACCCATTAATCGTTGATGAATCTGAGGTCTACAAAGCAGCCCTTTCTTTTCCACCTGGGTCAGCAGGCGGCTTTACAGGGTTAAAACCTCAACACATCAAGCAAATGTTAAATCCTGCGGTTGGTGATGCTGCACAAGATCTTCTTATGGAACTCACAAGGTTCGTCAACATGTGCCTGGCTGGTGAGATACCTGAGGTCATCAGGCCTCTCTTTTTTGGTGCCTCCCTCTGTGCTCTCAAAAAGAAGGACGAAGGAATCAGGCCAATCGCTGTTGGCAACACTCTCCAACGCCTGATTGCCAAGGATGCTATGAGGGTAGTCAGCCAGCAATCGGCTGAATTGCTGAAACCAATCCAGCTAGGACTTGGAATCCCCAAGGCTGCGAAGCGGCTGCCCATGCAGCATGAGCATACATCACCAACATTTCTGATGAAAAGGCCCTGCTCAAACTGGACTTTAAGAATGCCTTCAACATGGTCAGAAGAGATGCAGTACTTTGTGCCGTACATCGCCATTTCCAGGCCCCTCTACCCGTTCATACTATCGTGCTACAGTGGTGAGTCCAAACTGCTCTTTGGTGAACGTGAAATCAGATCATGTGAAGGTGTTCAGCAAGGTGATCCTCTTGCTCCCCTTCTTTTCTGCTTAGTCTTAAAAGAAATCACCGAAACCTTGTCCAGCGAGTTCAACATCTGGTTTTTGGATGATGGCACTATAGCTGGCACCATAGACCATCTCTTGGCAGATATCAGGAAAATAAGGGAGCAAGAAGTAAGCCTGGGTCTTGTCCTGAACCCTTCCAAGTGTGAAGTAGTCTCTTCCAACCCAGACATCGTAGCAAGAATAAGGTCTACCTTGCCTGGAGCCCATGTCATTAGGGCCGAGAACAGCACCCTTCTTGGAGTCCCCCTCGGGCCTATCGCCATTGAGGAGATCCTTGAGAAGAAAATCGCAGACCTTAGAAAGGATGGAAGACAGAATAGGTGACATCGATGCCCACGATGCTTTTTATCTCCTCACCAAATGCCTATCCCTTCCGAGGCTAACCTACTTTCTGAGGTGCGCCCCATCTTACGACAGCCGAAAGCTTGAAGAGTATGACCTCTTACTGAAGACCATGCTGGAAAAAGTTGTTAACCTCTCCCTCAACGAATGCCAGTGGAAACAAGCCACTCTTCCTGTTAGGCTCGGTGGCTTGGGTGTCCGCACTGCTACCCAAATTGCTGTCCCAGCCTTCCTGTCTTCCTCCTCAGCATCAGATGACCTAGTTAAGGAAATTCTACCTGACACCCTGAGTGATGTTGCGGGGATACAGGAGCCCCCACTACACGGAATGCGACACGAAATGGGGTGCCATGGCAGACCCAGCACTCAGACCAGCCATGCCGAAGGCCAAGAAACAACCCAGCTGGAACAGCCCCATTGTAGACAAAGCCACAGCTTTGCTGGAGGCAGCAACAATCCCCAGTGATCGTGCACGCCTCACAGCTGTGCAGGCTCCTCATGCAGGGGACTTCCTTTTGGCAGTCCCTATGTCTGCGACAGGCACACGTCTTGATCCGCAGGAGCTCCGTATTGCAGTCGCTCTCCGTCTTGCTGCCCCTATCCACACTGCTCATAGGTGTATTTGCGGCGAGGCAGATGCTGACGAATATGGATTGCATGGCCTGCACTGTGGAAAATCTGGTAGTTGGCACACTAGACACGACGAAGTCAATGACATCATTAAAAGAAGCCTTGCCTCTGCTCAGTGTCCAGCAGAGAGAGAGCCCCGCAACCTACTGAACCGTGACTCTGTTAGCTTTGCAGGCCGGCCAGACGGAATCACACTGCGACCGTGGAAGGGTGGCAGACAGTTGGCATGGGACTATAGTTGTGTATCTACCCTGGCAACCACATACATCAACCTCTCTGCCGGCACAGCAGGAGCCGCGGTGACACGCAAAGAAAGAGACAAGTCAGCCAAGTACAGGCAATTAGATCATCGGTACAACTTTGTTCCAATAGGGTCTGAGACCCAAGGCCCATTGGGAGAAAGTGCAAGAAGGTTTCTTAAGGATTTTGGTTCCAAGCTCATTGACACCACAAGAGACCCTAGAGCAGCAAGTTTTCTCTTTCAGTGCCTCAGTGTCGCGATCCAGAGGGGGAATGCTCGCTGCATCCTCGGTTCCTGCCCGGCGTCGGAGGAGTTCGAGGAAATCTACATCCTCTAGGAAGCAAACTTTTTTTGTCCTCTTAAAGTGTACACCATAACAAAAGGGGGGTGGTAGGAGAAGTGAACACTCTTACGTATTCAGAGTTAAATGGCAAGTTTTTCCCAGAATGCTCTGTGTTCCCTTCTCTGAGGCTGTGGGTCCCTATAATTGCACCAGAGGTGGTAACCCCTTTATAAATATATATATATATATATATATATATATATATATATATATATATATATATATATATATATATATATATATACATATATATATATATATATATATATATATATATATATATATATACATATATATATATATATATATATATATATATATATATATATATATATATATATATATATATATATATATATAAATATAATATATATATATATATATATATATATATATATATATATATATATATATATATATATATATATATATATATATATATATATATATATATATACATATATATAAAGTAAGATTAATAATTCTAACACGAATTTTCTTGATCTTTCCTATGTTTCTTTTCACTGTTGATGGTAATTGAAAAATCAATTCGCCAAAACTCATATTTATATCAAGTCTGACACGACACTTGAACGCGTTTCGTAGTAACTTATTACATTTTCAAAGACTTTTAGTTTACACACACACAACTATTACCTGCAAACACTAAGCAGAGTTCTTACTTATGCTATGATTTAAACAGAGAGAGAGAGAGAGAGAAGATTAAGCCACCCAAAAGGTGGCTTGGGCATGAATAGCCCATAAGTGGTGGCCCTTTTGAGCCATTTCCAGTATCAATAGATGATACTGGAGATCTGTGGAAGGTGCGACTGCACCCTGCGTGACGGGAGATGTCTCCCGTGTATTTAAACAGCTTTCATTTTTCATTTTATACCCGCATTTTGGGTGAGGTGATATGTTACAACAGTTTTGGATGAGTTGAACAAAACTTTCAACACCGGATAGAACACGAAACAATGGGTATTGAAGGTAAGAATAGAAGTAATTGCAGACGGCCTATTGGCCCATATTTCTTGAAATTTCTATATTGGAGCGGAGTCTTGAAGTGGGTAGAATATAGTTGTGCATTAATTGGCTGTTGATTGCTGGTGTTGACTTCTTGATGTGTAGTGCCTCGCAGATTTCAAGCCGCCTGCTATCGCTGTATCTATCGATGATTTCTGTGTTGTTTGCTAAGATTTCTCTGGTGATGGTTTGGTTGTGGGAAGAGATTATATGTTCCTTAATGGAGCCCTGTTGCTTATGCATCGTTAATCGCATGGAAAAAGATGTTGTTGTCTTGCCTATATACTGAGTTTCTTGAGGCTTACAGTCCCCAAGAGGGCATTTGAAGGCATAGACGACGTTGGTCTCTTTTAAAGCGTTCTGCTTTGTGTTTGGAGAGTTTCTTATGAGTAGGCTGGCCGTTTTTTTGGTTTTATTGTAAATCGTCAGTTGTATCTTCTGATTTTTGTCTGTAGGGATAACGTTTCTATTAACAATATCTTTCAGGACCCTTTCCTCCGTTTTATGAGCTGTGGAAAAGAAGTTCCTGTAAAATAGTCTAATAGGGGGTATAGGTGTTGTATTAGTTGTCTCTTTAGAGTTGCGTGGCGTTTCACTTTCCTTCTTATGATGTCTTCAACGAAACCATTGGAGAAGCCGTTGTTGACTAGTACCTGCTATACCCTACAGAGTTCTTCGTCGACTTGCTTCCATCCTGAGCTGTGGCTGAGAGCACGGTCGACATAAGCGTTAACAACACTCCTTTTGTACCTGTCTGGGCAGTCACTGTTGGCATTTAGGCACATTCCTATGTTTGTTTCCTGAGTGTAGACTGCAGTGTGGAAACCTCCGCTCCTTTCCATGACTGTTACATCTAGAAAGGGCAGCTTCCCATCCTTCTCCATCTCGTAAGTGAAACGTAACACAGAATTCTGCTCAAATGCCTCCTTCAGCTCCTGCAGATGTCTGACATTAGGTACCTGTGTAAAAATGTCGTCAACATACCTGCAGTATATGGCCGGTTTCGAGTTAGTGTCGACTAAGACTTTTTGCTCGATGGTACCCATGTAGAAGTTCGCAAACAGGACACCTAGGGGAGAACCCATGGCGACCCCATCTACTTGCTTATACATGTGCCCATCCGGGCTCAAGAAGGGTGCCTCTTTAGTACAAGCTTGGAGTAGTTTCCTTAGAATGTTTTCTGGTATGTCAAGAGGAGTACAGGCCAGATCACGATACACTCTGTCCGCTATCATCCCGATTGTTTCTTCCACAGGTACGTTGGTAAACAGTGATTCTACGTCCAACGTGGCTCTTATCCCTGTGGCCCGTGTTCCCCGCAGTAAGTCAACAAATTTCTTTGGAGACTTCAGGCTGAAGGCACAAGGGACATAAGGAATCAGCAAGCCGTTGAGTCGTTTCGCCAGTCTGTACATGGGTGTGGGTATCTGGCTGATGATTGGCCGAAGTGGGTTTCCAGGCTTATGTGTCTTGACATTCCCATACGCGTATCCAGGTTTATATTCCCCAATAATCTTTGGCAGGTGGAGTCCGGATTTCTTGGCGTTCACAGTTTCGATCAATTTGTTGACCTGTGCTTTCAATTCGGCTGTAGTGTCCTTCGTTACCCTTTGGAATTTAGTTTGGTCAGAGAGTATGAGGATCATTTTCGCCAGATATTCGTTTTTTTTAAGAATGACGTATATTGGCGACTTGTCACCTCTCCTGACAACTATTTCCTTGTTCTCACGAAGGCTCTTAGCTGCCGCTTTGAGCTCAGGGAACAGTATGGTGCTTCTGTAGTTGCCTCGATTCTTTCCTCCTTCCGCAATAAGTTCTGCTTGTAAGGTGTCTTTGGTGGTGACCTTCTTTGTGTCTCGAGGTCGAATATGTCGTCCAACAGAATCTCCAACTCCACTTTCCGGGCCATCTCACTCGGTCTGGACATAACATGACAGTTTATACCCAGACTTAGGAGAGTGACTTGGTCCTCAGTGAGGTTGATTCCTGCAAGGTTCAGGAAGCCGTCTCTTGGTCGTGGAATTGCCATAGGTCCTCCGTATAACGTTGTTAGTTTCATGATTATCCTTGTTTCAGTGCTGAGGTGATGTCGGTCTGTGAGGATGTCGAGGTGTTGCTCGATGCGAGTACGGAGACTTTCGTCGATGTTGCTGTTTCTACATTCGTTTGTAGCATGAAGTAGTTGCGTTTGGTGTCTTTGATTTCATTTTCTGCCTCGTATATCTGATTACGAATCAGATCTTGGCGATATTTTATCATGAAGGCTTGATTCCTTCCTGCTGGGTCGTGCATTTTAATATTAGTATATTTTGGTAGCAGTCTTTCCTGTAGACATATATTATTAAATATGACCGAAAAAGTAAGATTAATAATTCTAATACGAATTTTCTCGATCTTTCTTATGTTTCCTTTTACTGTTGATGGTAATTGAAAAATCAATTCTCCAAAATTCATTTTTATTTCTAGTCTGACGCGACACTTAAATGTGTTTCGTAATAACTTATTTCATTTTCAAAGACTTTTAGTTTACACACACACAACTATTACCTGCAAACACTAAGCAGAGTTCTTACTTATGCTATGATTTAAACAGATTGATTGATGATTGATGAAGATTAAGCCACCCAAGAGGTGGTATGGGCATGAATAGCCTATAAGTGGTACAATTTTTTTTTCTCAGTATTCTGAGTTTGCATTTAACCATCGAGCTGTTATCGCGGGGGAGGATACTGCTCCACAGTCTTTATGAGGGTGTCCAGCTGCTGAACACCTTTGTTGACCAGGAGAGTGGCTGTGTTGATGGCTTCAGGGTAGCCACTGCATGATTCAGGAACTCTTAAAGCTCTTCTAAGGTCATTGGTTGCTTCACATTCCAGAAGATAGTGAAGTAATGGCTTTTCTGTGACAGTTTGCCAGAAGATGCACTCTCTCTGTCGGGGTTCACCAATCTCCCAGTTGCATCTGTAACCTAGACGTAGTCTATATAACCTAACTGCTATTTCCCTGTGGATTCCTTTTGGGATATTTAACCTTTCTAATTTGGTTGCCTGAAGATACCATGTTGCAGACAGCGAACCTTCAGCTATTCTTTGGTGTAGGTAGGCTTTGTTAAGATGTGAGAGTTTTTTAGTGATGATGTTTTTTATGTTCTCCAGGCTGGGTTGAATTGTTTTATGTATCACTAGATGACGAGTTGCCAATTTAGCAATTTCATCAGCTTTTTCATTTAATGGGATTTCAATATGGGATGGGATCCAGTTTAAAGTTATGTTGAGTCCTTTGCCTTTAGCGACTGCTCCAAGATACAAAATGGTGGTAATTATTTCCACATTATCTTTCCACTGTTTTTGTCCTAGTATTTGAAGTGCAGCTTTTGAGTCTGTGTGTATGATTGCATTTTGAGTGTTTTGTGCAATCACATATGCGAATGCCTGTTGTATGGCAAACAGCTCAGTTTGGGTTGATGATACTAGCCCTCCCAGTCTCCAATATGCCTGTACGCTGGCCGTGCAAAGAGCAGCGCCAGGACTCTCATACTTTGTGTCCACCGATCCGTCTGTGAAGATACGGGTGGCTCCTGCTACTGCTATGCTATACATTTGCTCTTCTATTATGCGCCTTAGGATTGTCCGATCATAGGCAGCCATTTTCATTGGGAGACTTTCTATTACTATTTTGAAAGTAGGCTCTTCCCACGGCGCGGAAGGAGTGTAATTTGGGTGTGGATAATCACCCTCTCTATCAAGAATCATGTTTTTTAAATGTAGTCTGTTTACGACTTTTCCTGCTCTTGCAACCCAAGAGTTTCCATTGTTTTGGCCTAGTCCAACCACCAAGGCCTGCCGTACTGGGATTGGATCAGAAGAAATAATTATCTTACTGACAATTGTAGCTGTCCTTTGTGATATTCTTTCTTGTAGAGAGGACAAACCCGTCTCCAGTCTAAGAGTTTCAAGCCTGGTCCACATGGGGGCTCCCAGTGCGGCTCTCATAGCATTGTTTTGGGCAACTTCAAGCTTTTTCCACTGTTGGTGTGATAGATTTGTGAGTGCAGGTGCGGCATAATCGATCACTGATCTAACTGCCTGTACATAATATGTGCGAAGGACTTGCAGATTGGCTCCTCCAGAAAGGGAGGTTAGCGATCTGAGGATTGCCGTCCGGGCCACAGTTCGCTGTCTCAAGTAAGTGACCTCAGCATTAAAATTCATGTGTGTGTCCAGGATGATTCCTAGATACTGATAGGTGTCCACCCATTCAATTGGTTGACCCGGTAATGTGAGTTAGATATTGGGCTTTGCTATTTTTATGGGCATGGTCTTTGACTTTGAGGGGTTGAGTTTGATCCCAATCTGTTTTGCCTCTTTACTGATGCAGTCTAAGCATTTGGGTGCAAGGCGCGCCGCATCCCTTCCTTTTATGATGATGACAAAGTCGTCCACATAGTTTAGCAGCCTGCAGTGATGTGGAAGTTTCAACCTCATTATTCTCTCCACTAAATAGTTGAAGAGAAGAGGGCTGAGAATACCTCCTTGTGGTGTACCATTTTCATGTCTTTTGTACTCAGAGACTGTGCCATGAAGTTTTACTCTTGCTTCTCTGTTTATGAGACAGTTTTTGGTCCAGGAGAGCAGGTTGCCTCTGACCTCTTTGTCAATGAGGACGCAGAGAATAGCTGGGGCGCTAGCCAGTTCAAAGGCTTTTTCGAGGTCCAGGAATATCAGCATTCCTGGTCTGTCATTCAAGTGGGCTAACAGAGTTGTAATACATTCCAATACGTTGGATTGTATTACATTCTGAATGTATTACATTCCAACGTATTACAGTTATAATATGTTGGTAAACAGTGATTCTACGTCCAACAAGGCTCTTATCCCTGTGGCCAGTGTTCCCCGCAGTAAGTCAACAAATTCCTTTGGAGACTTCAGGCTGAAGGCACAAGGGACATAAGGAGTCAGCAAGCCGTTGAGTCGTTTCGCCAGTCTGTACATGGGTGTGGGTATCTGGCTGATGATTGGCCGAAGTGGGTTTCCAGGCTTATGTGTCTTGACATTCCCATACGCGTATCCAGGTTTATATTCCCCAATAATCTTTGGCAGGTGGAGTCCGGATTTCTTGGCGTTCACAGTTTCGATCAATTTGTTGACCTTTGCTTTCAATTCGGCTGTAGTGTTCTTCATTACCCTTTGGAATTTAGTTTGGTCAGAGAGTTTGAGGTTCATTTTCGCCAGATATTCGTCATTTTTAAGAATTACGAATATTGGCGACTTGTCACCTCTCCTGACAACTATTTCCTTGTTCTCACGAAGGCTCTTAGCTGTCGCTTTGAGCTCAAGGGACAGTATGGTGCTTCTGTAGTTGCCTCGATTCTTTCCTCCTTCCGCAATAAGTTCTGCTTGTAAGGTGTCTTTGGTGGTGACCTTCTTTTGTGTCTCGAGGTCGAATATGTCGTCCAACAGAATCTCCAACTCTACTTTCCGGGCCATCTCACTCGGTCTGGACATAACGTGACAGTTTATACCCATATTTAGGAGAGTGACTTGGTCCTCAGTGAGGTTGATTCCTGCAAGGTTCAGGAAGTCGTCTCTTGGTCGTGGAATTGCCATAGGTCCTCCATATAACGTTGTTAGTTTCTTGATTATCCTTGTTTCAGTGCTGAGGTGATGTCGGTCTGTGACGATGTCGAGGTGTTGCTCGATGCGAGTATGGAGACTTATCCCTACAGACAAAAATCAGAAGATACAACTGACGATTTACTATAAAACCAAAAAAACAGCCAGCCTACTCATGAGAAACTCTCCAGACACAAAGCAGAACGCTTTAAAAGAGACCAACGTCGTCTATGCCTTCAAATGCCCTCTTGGGGACTGTAAGCCTCAAAAAACACAGTATATAGGCAAGGCAACAACATCTCTTTCCAGGCGATTAACGATGCATAAGCAACAGGGCTCCATTAAGGAACATATAATCTCTCCCACAACCAAACCATCACCAGAGAAATCTTAGCAAACAACACAGAAATCATCGATAGATACAGCGATAGCTGGCGGCTTGACATCTGTGAGGCACTACACATCAAGAAGTCAACACCAGCAATCAACAGCCAATTAATGCACAACTATATTCTATCCACTTCAAGACTCCACTCCAATATAGAAACATCAAGAAATATTAGCCAATAGGCCGTCTGCAATTACTTCCATTCTTACCTTCAATTTGTGGCCACTGTAACAACTCCTAAAGACGAAGGTAACGGGAATTGAATGTTATATCTGTAAGACTAGATTCCGTTCGGCTTGTACAGGAGTGAGTAACACTACGGCACTGAGAGCTGGTCACTTGCTCTTGGTGTGTAAAAATGACCTGCCAGCTTGGAATATCCTAAAAAACCTTCTAGATAACATGACGCATGATCGGAAAACATCACTCATTGGAAGCCTACCAGCCATCCAGAAGGAGTGGGAAAGGAACAACAATTCTAATATACAAGGGGCGGAGGCTATAGTCAGGGATGAAACTGAGGCTGAAACTCAGGAAGTTGTAAACTCTGACTCAGTAGGCCAGGATGTAGATGACAGTAAACTAGAAAGTGTACCATACAGCACTGACAGCTCGATAGGTACAGACACTACGACGGTTCCCGATAGAGCAATTCAGAACAGAAGGACAGACTTATGCAAATTTTATGCAAAGGGCATATGCAGACATAGATACGCTGGTAATAAGAAAGGATTAGAATGCAGTTACCAACATCCCCAAAAATGTTTAAATATGCTTAGGAAAGGTGAGTGTCGATTTGGATCAATATGTAGGTTTTTCCATCCTGACATGTGCCAAACCTCACTGGAGGACAGAAAATGCTATGACCTCAGCTGCCCACACTTTCACGTGAAAGGCACGGAACGCTACATAAAGAGTGGCAAGCAGGATAATGAATTTGGAGGAAACTCTATACATTTTTTATACCAGACCGGCAGAGAATTCAAAAGAAGCAGCATGGAGAGGGTATGGAACTGGATGCCAGATCCACTTGCATTCCAGAATTACAGATACAATTACCCACCGACAGGGAACTACAACTACGACAGACAACTGCCCTACAACAATCAGTACTGGTCAGAACAAACTCATTATGTCCACGAATAATGGGCTTGCCGAAAAAGTCTCCCATTCAAACTATCACTAATAGAGTAGCCTCATTCATCTTTGCCAACATAAAAGGACTGAAAACTAGAACAAACCACAAAGTACAGTTCATAAATGGCCTCCTCACGGAGTCAAATGCAGTATTTGGAGCTTTCACAGAAACCCATGCAGGGGAATTGTTGGACAGTGAGATCTGGATTCCAGGATATAACCTATACAGGTGTGATAGGAAAATTAGGTCACATGGAGGAGTGGGTCTGTATATTAGGGAAGACCTTGTATGCTCGGAGCTCCTAAACGTTACAAATGAGGTGGTAGAGGTACTGGGATTAAAAATAGAGAAAATAAATTTAGTGATTATTCTAATATACAAACCGCCAGATGCAACGGCTGAGAAATTCACAGAACAGATAAGCAAAATAGAGAATAGCCTTGATAATTTGGAGAACCTGATACCTGATATTATCTTCCTAGGTGACTTCAACTTGCCTAGTCTCAGGTAGAAAATAGCAAACAATAATATTATACCAGGAAATCTATCAGGACCTAACCAACCACAGATTAGAGAACTACTTAGATTCTGTGACAAATATTCACTCAATCAGCAGATATCGGAGCCAACGAGAAATGAAAATATTCTAGATCTGGTCTTTACGAACAATGAAGACATTACGATATCAGATACCACATACTCAGATCACAAGCTCATTGAAGTGCAAACGACCATCAATACTCAGAATAGACCTAATACGTTGATGCAGGCGATGAGTCACAATAACATGGCTGAAGTATGTTGACCAGACCACACCCTAGAAATTTGAAGGGACGACGACGTTTCGGTCCGTCCTGGACCATTCTCAAGTCGATTGTGATGAGGAGGTAGGGACAGGCAATAAATAGGCAAGAGAGAGCTGAGGAGGAAAGTAAGGTGTAGGGGATAGTCGTAATAATGAGAACTGCAGAAGGCCTATTGGCCCATACGAGGCAGCTCCTATAACCACCGAAGGAGATAGTAATAGGAATAAGAAGAGGATAGCAAGGGAGCGTAGGAGAATACAATGAACAGAAAAAGGGAGAAGAGAGAAAGAAAAGGAAAGAGAAAGAAAGATAAATGGAAAGGGGTAAGCTTATGTTAAGTCACGTTTGTTAGAAAGATTAGAGCATTTGAGTATATACTGTGAAAGGGAAGAGTCCACAGCAACAAAGCCAGGACTCAAGTTCATGTTGGGTACATTGTGTATAAGTATAAAACGTTGATAAAGCGAGAGGGGCTATTCAGTAAATTCAATTTTAATAATAAAAGGATAGACTGGGAGATAATAAAAGGGAACTTACAAACATTCTATGGGGACCTGTTCTAAGTAATACAAGTCCTACAGAAGAAATAGAAAAACTGACTTCAGAAGCGTATCAAGTCTGTCTGAAACATGTTCCTTTGAGGAAAGCCAGAAAGAGATCTAACGTAGAAAGAGAACGCAGACGACACTATAAACGCAGGAAAAAAATAACGGAACTGCTTATGCATACACGAATTTCCCGTCTAAGAAGGAACAATTTAAATAGGGAGATTGAAGAAATCGAGCGGAAATTGAAACACTCATATGAAACTGAAGAAAGGCAGTTAGAACAGAAAGCAATTCAGGAAATAAAGAAAAATCCAAAATATTTCTTCTCATATGCGAAATCAAAAGCAAAAACCACTGCCAGCATTGGACCTATTCGTACAAGTGAAGGTTCATACACGGAGGATGACAAAGAAATTAGTGAAATCCTAAAAAAGCAGTATGAGGACATGTTTAGCACTCCAATAAACAACATGAAGGTGGAAGATCCAGACAATTTCTTTATGCGGGATATTCAAACCCCTGTATATATAACTGATATAAACACGAGCGCACTGAATTTTGAAAGAGAAATTGAAAACATGCCCATGCACTCGGTCCCAGGTCCAGACTCGTGGAATTCAATATTTATAAAGAAATGCAAAGTGCCGGTAGCACAGGCACTCAGTATAGTGTGGAGGAAGAGCTTGGACACGGGGGAGATACCAGATGCACTTAAAGTAGCAGACATAGCCCCTCTACACAACGGAGGGAGCAAAGCATTGGCAAAAAATTATAGACCAGTTGCACTAACATCGCACATCATAAAAGTATTGAGAGAGTGATTAGGAGTCAGGTCACCAATTTCATGGAGACCAATGACCTTCACAACCCAGGCCAACATGGATTTCGAGCGGGAAGATCGTGCCTCTCACAGCTACTTGAGCACTACGACAAAGTCACTGAGGCATTAGAAGAAAAACAGAATGCTGATGTGATATACACGGACTTCGCAAAGGCTTTCGATAAATGTGACCATGGCGTGATAGCACACAAAATGAAGTCAATGGGAATAACCGGTAAAGTAGGACGCTGGATACTCAGTTTTCTGTGAAATAGGACTCAGCGAGTAACGGTCAACCATATAAAATCTAGTCCAAGTGCAGTTAAAAGATCTGTACCTCAGGGTACAGTCTTTGCACCGCTGCTTTTCCTTATTCTCATATCAGATATAGACAAAAATACAAGTCACAGCTTCGTATCATCCTTTGCAGATGACACAAAAATCAGTATGAAAATTACCTCGGCTGAAGACAATGAAAAACTTCAAGCTAATATTAATAAAGTTTTTGACTGGGCATCAGAAAATTACATGATGTTTAACAGTGATAAATTCCAGGTACTCAGGTACGGTAAAAATGAGGACCTTAAACATAATACAGAGTACAAAACACAATCAAATGTACCCATAGTAGGAAAACAGCATGTAAAGGATTTGGGAATAATAATGTCTGACGACCTAACGTTTAAGGAGCATAACCAAGCAAATATTGCGACAGCCAGAAAAATGATAGGATGGATTACAAGAACTTTCAAATCCAGGAATCCCATCACAATGGTTGTACTCTTCAAGTCACTTGTGTTGTCTCGTCTTGAGTACTGCTCAGTACTCACTTCCCCCTTCAGAGCAGGAGAGATTGCTGAAATAGAGGGAATACAGAAAACATATAATGCACGCATAGACGCAATAAAGCACCTAAATTATTGGGATCGTCTCAAAGCCCTCCAAATGGAATCACTAGATAGAAGACGAGAGAGATATCAAATAATATACACCTGGAAGATACTGGAGGGCCAAGTACCAAATCTACACAGTAAAATAACAACGTACTGGAGTAAACGATATGGAAGAAAATGTAGAATAGAACCAGTGAAGAGCAGAGGTGCCATAGGCACAATCAGAGAACACTGTATAAACATCAGAGGTCCGCGGTTGTTCAACGTCCTCCCAGCAAGCATAAGAAATATTGCCGGAACAACCGTGGACATTTTCAAGAGGAAACTAGATTTATTCCTCCAAGGAGTGCCGGACCAACCGGGCTGTGGTGGGTATGTGGGCCTCCGGGCCGCTCCAAGCAACAGCCTAGTGGACCAAACTCTCACAAGTCACTTGGGGAGTAGAAGAACTCCCAGAACCCCATCTACCAGGTATCAACCAGGTAACCCATTGTTTCGTGTTCTATCCTGTGTTGAAAGTTTTGTTCACCTCATCCAAAACTGTTGTAACATATCACTTCACCCAAAATGCGGGTATAAAATGAAAAATGAAAGCTGTTTAAATCATAGCATAAGTAAGAAATCTGCTTAGTGTTTGCAGGTAATAGTTGTGTGTGTGTAAACTAAAAGTCTTTTAAAAAGCTAATAAGTTATTACGAAACGCGTTCAAGTGTCGCGTCAGACTAGAAATAAAAATGAATTTTGGAGAATTGATTTTTCAATTACCATCAACAGTGAAAAGAAACATTAGAAAGATCGAGAAAATTCGTGTTAGAATTATTAATTTTACTTTTTCGGTCATATTTAATAATATATGTCTACAGGAAAGACTGCTACCAAAATATACTTTAATATATATATATATATATATATATATATATATATATATATATATATATATATAGTAAAGTATATTATATATACTTTATATATATATATATATATATATATATATATATATATATATATATATATATATATTAAAGTATATTTTGTGTAATATATATATATATAAAGTATATATATATATATATATATATATATATATATATATATATATATATATATATGTATATATATATATATATATATATATATATATACATATGTCGTACCTAGTAGCCAGAACTCACTTTTCAGCCTACTATGCAAGGCCCGATTTGCCTAATAAGCCAAGTTTTCCTGAATTAATATATTTTCTCTATTTTTTTTCTTATGAAATGATAAAGCTACCCATTTCATTATGTATGAGGTCAATTTTTTTTTTATTAGAGTTAAAATTAACGTAGATATATGACCGAACCTAACCAACCCTACCTAACCTAACCTAACCTATCTTTATAGGTTAGGTTGGGTTAGGTAGCGGAAAAAGTTAGGTTAGGTTAGGTTAGGTAGGTTAGGTAGTCGAAAAACAATTAATTCATGAAAACTTGGCTTATTAGGCAAATCGGGCCTTGCATAGTAGGCCAAGAAGTGAGTTCTGGCTATTAGGTACGACATATATATATATATATATATATATATATATATATATATATATATATATATATATATATATATATATATATATATATATAAGGGTCTTGAGGGACAGCGGTAGCAGTAGAGTCTGCTGGTTGCGGGCGAGCAGCTTGTGCACGGGTGGTCACCCAAACCGGAGGAGAAACTTCATCACTTTCTTGGACCTCTGCTGAAACATATTCAAAGATGGGATTATCCATTACAGAGTTACACACCTGGGGTTTGTCCATGATGGTCAGGTTGGACGGTTGTAGATCTTCTGCCAAGTCGTTGCCCAGGAGAAGTTGCACTCCAGACATGGGAAAAGGCTTCTCCCTGATGGCGACTTGGACTTCACCGGTCACAAAAGGACAATCCAGGTGGACTCTGGCGAGTGGCTACGGAGTGGTAGCAGTGAGGTCAGTGATAAGGACGGTTTCCCCGGTGTAGGTAATGTTAGGCACAGCTGATTTCAATATTATGGACTGAAGAGCCGCTGTGTCCCTCAAGATCTTCAATTTGAAACGTCCCTCCTAATCTGTACCGTTGGTAGAGACAGTTCCAGGATTCAGGTTTTGCTGAAGAGAGAAAGATCATTAATAGGAACATCAACATTCATCACAGGCTTACCGGACTTAGGAGGAGTCGGTTTGGGTTTAGCTGTTCCATTGCCTTTGTACTGAGCTTTCCCACATCTATCTATGGTATGTCCATAGAGTTTGCAATACTTACAATACAATTGAGAGCTTGCTTGATCTGTACTCACTTTATCATAACTATATCAAGCCTTCTTACTGGGAGGTGGTGATGGTGTCAGCCGGTGGATGAGGCTGTAGGTGTCAGCTGATTTCGCACATTTGATGTAGTCGGTTTCTTCTTTATCTGCTAGATATAAACGGACGGAAGGGGGAACACGTCTCAAGAATTCCTCAACTAGCATGAGGTTGACGAGTTCTGTAAATGTAGAGACATGTGCTGCTTCCAGCCATTTCATGAAATATCTTTTCTTGGTATTGGCAAATTCTAGAAAGGTGGTGGGACTTGCCTTTAGATGATCACGGAATTTTCGTCTGTAGCTTTCGGTGGAGAGAAGGTAGGCATCCAACACTGCTTGCTTCAGGGTCTGGTAGTCATTCTCAGACGCTAAGGTACTGAGAGTAACTGCAGCTCTACCTGTGAGATGCACTCTGAGAAGGGTAGACCATTGATCTGCAGGCCAGCTAAGTTTATTAGCTAGGGTCTCAAAAGTGGTGAAAAAGACATCAATCTCTGTCTCAACGAATGGTGGCATTAACTTACTTGCATGGGAGACATTGAAACTTACTGGAAGACTAGCGGTAGCTTGTTGGCGCTGAGTGTGGTGTGTAGTTTCCAACGTGAGTTCTCGTTGACGACATTCTATAGCCAAATCCGCTTGCTGTTTGTCATGCTCGGGTTGTATCTGCAGGTGGCGTTGTTTTGCTTCAAGCTATATTCGCTCACTCTCTCTGAATAGGGCCATTTCACGTTCTTGCTCTTCTTTCCTCATTGCAGCTTCTCTTTCCCTCATCTGGAGGGCTTCTTTCGCCAGTTCAGCCTCTCTTTCTCTCATGTGCATAGCTTCTTGCTGTTGCTCCCGCTCGAGTTTTGCAAGTTCGAGCTTGAGTTTTATAGTTGCCAGATCATGTTTATCTGGAGTTTCAGAGTCAATCTTCCCTTCATCTAAGAGGTGATCCATTATTAAGTTATGCAATTAATTTTTGTTGGCTCTATGAGGTACATCTAGTTGATACTCGTGTGCAAGAGTTTGTAATTCGGTCCTCTTGGCACGACTTAAGGTTCCTATTTCACCTGCTGGATCGTTACGAAAAGCTGGGAGACGAAACATGGTGAAAAATAGCAAATAAATGCACAACGAATACTTGTGATAAGGTCAGTGTCAGTAACAGGATAACGTGGCAACTGGTAACTATCCTGTGGAATTTAATATTTAACAATTAATGTTAATTTTAGAATGGTAAATGATTAGTCAATCAAAAGCGCAGGAAATCTTGTACCCGGTACTCAATGTAAGAGAATAAGGGCAAGAAAATCCTACTAAATAAATGAAACTAAGTTTCTAAAACAAATGAAACATTTAATCGTTCCAAAAGTGAATAAGGTAGTCCAAGAATGTAGGCATACCTTGCCGAGTCTCTATAGGACAGAAGCAAGGGTTTTCCCACTAAATGAAATATGATACTTACAGAATTAGCGAACTTTGTGCTCTGAAAAAATAAAGCTAATTCCCTACCTAAGTAAATATCATCATCTCTGACCGACGTGTAGGGGGGCGAGTGTCAACTGGTGACGAGAACTGCTGCTGAGGTCCCAACTCAGCAACGTAGTCCGTGCTAGAGGAACTATGGCCCTCTTTATCCTCCTTCGGTCGGATTGCAGAAGATAGGGTGCTTTGACCCGAAGACAAACCAAAGTACCAGGGTACCCAAAATGATGATCTGTCTGAGATTGAGAAATATCCTAGGGACAAAAGGTGGAAAACACGAGTAATAACACGGAGGGAGGGATGACCAATTAAGAGAATGATTGAGGCCTTCAGTCACCACGTAATCCAAAGTTATTCAACACTCACTATATGCTACTCTCGGAATGCACAATACACACAGCACCATATAAATATTAAAAGTAATGAAAATATTGAAAAACAACTGTATCAAAGCCAAGTACGCTTACCACAAATTGACGTTCTGGTACTAGTACCTGAGTGAAGCTCCGTGCACAGGCCCCCATTAAATTCAGCAGTCTCCATGGTGTAGTGGTAAGACACTCGCCTGGCGTTCCGCGAGCGCTATGTCATGGGTTCGTATCCTGGCCGGGGAGGATTTACTGGGCGCAATTCCTTAACTGTAGCCTCTGTTTAACACAACAGTAAAATGTGTACTTGGATGAAAAAACGATTCTTCGCGGCAGGGGATCGTATTCCAGGGACCATAGGATTAAGGACTTGCCCGAAACGCTACGCGTACTAGTGGCTGTACAAGAATGTAACAACTCTTGTATATATCTCAAAAAAAAAAAAAAAAAAAAAAAAAAAAAAAAAATGTGACGGGAAAGTGTTGGAGTGTAGATGTTCAGCAGTCCTCCAATGGCAGGTGTCAATGCCTAGTCACACTTACAAAAAAAAAGATAGACTGCTTGCCTGTTTTCTGTCTGTCTGTGGTAAAGTAAGGGAAGACATGCAAAACACAAAATATTAACAATGAAACTTTAATTAATCTAGAAAACATATATAAACAAAGACAATCCCTTGGCAATGTACAGTGCAAAAGAACAAGTCAAAAACAATATAACATAAATGAATAATAGGGATGAAGTTACTCTACAATAATATAACGTTTAAAGGTGAAAAATAATTAGGTGTTGAGAATATTAGCGCTAGCTGAGAAACATCCAGCTGATAGACAGCGTATATCAGTTAGTTGTTCACTGCTTGAGAGCACAAGGATATTCTGACTTCAATGGCTGGACCAAGCCCATACACGACTCAGGTAGAGGGCGCTGAGGTGCAACGTGCAGGTGTGCAGTCGGCGAGTCACCAATCAGGAGCAGGCAGGCTGGGAAGGGTAGTTGGCTGGTTGATGACGAGCCGGCGTGGAGGGAGTGGAGTAGGGGGGGTGAGTCTTGGATACGTTTTGCCTCCTAGTCAAAACATTTTGTGCTGCTGAGAGACATATCTTGAAGGTAGCATCTTAATCTTGAATAATAAACATAACTTCATGTAGAGAAGAGCAGGCTCAATCTCTCTTGAGAGAGATTATCGTCACAATATATATATATATATATATATATATATATATATATATATATATATATATATATATATATATATATATATATATATATATATATATATATATATATATATATATATATATATATATATATATATATATATATATATAATTTTTATATGGGAACCATCGAAGATAGGGTCTTCAGTAGCAGACAAAAACCAACTGTATACTGCCGTTATGTAGATGACATATTCGTAATAGTAAAAGACTCAGATGAACTAATTGACCTAAAAAGACACCTAGAGAGAGAGTCAGTACTCCGATTTACACATGAAAATAGTGAAAATAACAGTCTGCCATTCTTGGATGTACTAATAACAAAAACAGGAACCTCTTTAAGCACCAACGTATATACCAAGCCCACCAACATAGGATTATGCCTGAACGGTAGAAGTGAGTGCCCCCAAAGATACAAAGCCAGTGTTCTCAATGCTTATATTCGTCGAGCGCTTACCCACTGCTCTGAATGGAGCAACGTGAGTAGAGAGTTTGAAAGAGTAACTCAGGTATTGGTGAACAATGGATATAGCAACGCGGAAATAAACGCTGCTATAAGAAGACACTTGGACCGTTGGTATAATTCAGAACCTAGAACAGAAACCACAACACCCCCAATAAAATTATATTACAAATCAACCATGCACAGTGAACATATAAAAGAGGAAAGAATAATGAAAGAAATAATCCGTAAAGGAGTAAAAAGCACTACTCCTAACCAAAACATAAACCTGATAATATTCTACAAAACCAAGAAAACTTCCGAACTCCTTATCAAAAACAGTCCGAAGCCGACGGAGAACCCTCTACAGCAGTCAAGCGTTGTATACATGTACACTTGCCCCCACGAAGGATGTAACCTTCAATGTAAGTACATAGGTATGACGTCGACCAAGCTGACGAGGCGTTTGACATGCCATCTTCAATCTGGTGCCCCTAGGAATCACATGAGACAAGCCCATGACATTACTCTAACAAGAGAAATGTTGAACAAGAATACTTGCATAATAGACAAAACCCAAGATTCAAGAAGATTACAAATTCTTGAGGCAATTCACATAAGAATAGAGCGACCTACCATGAACACCCAAATCACGGAACTATTTACTCTACCCACCATGAGAGTAAGGACAAGACAAGAACATATCGATGCCAACACAGAAGACAATGTCCAACATAACAGGCCAATTACACTGGATTAATCTTTGTGTTTAGATAGGAGATGCCTCGTATGGGCCAATAAGCCTTCTGGAGCCCCTATGTTTATCCCTTATGTATCCCCCCATGTTTTCACCTTCATTGTATTATCACCTGACCTAATGCGGGTATAAAATCAACTAGTATTGTAAGATCTGTTCACTTGAGAATGAACCATGGAGGTTCGAAACGTCGTGCAAATTATACAAATAAGTGTAATACACTCTATAGTAAATCACTTCTTTTCTTCACCTTAAAAGTACGAAAATGAGTTTTGGAGAACTCCTATTTCAATTAAGCCCTGATGCTAAGAAAATAGTTAGAGGGATAGAAGCCCTAAACCAGAAAATAATAAATACAGAATATGCGGTCATATTCAATGAAACATGTTTGAAAGAAAACCTGCTGCCAGTATACACCAATATATATATATATATATATATATATATATATATATATATATATATATATATATATATATATATATATGTATATATATATATATATATATATATATATATATATATATATATATATATATATATATAAATATATATATATATATATATATATATATATATATATATATATATATATAAATATATATATATATATATATATATATATATAAATATATATATATATATATATATATATATATATATATATATATATATATATATATATATATATATATAAACATATATATATATATATATATATATATATATATATATATATATATATATATATATATATATATATATATATATATATATATATATATATATATTAGTATATTTTGGCAGCAGTCTTTCCTGTAGACATATATTATTAAATATGACCGAAAAAGTAAGATTAATAATTCTAACACGAATTTTCTCAATCTTTCGTACATTTCTTTTCACTGTTGGTGGTAATTCAAAAATCAATTCTCCAAAATTCATTTTTATTTCTAGTGTGACGCGACACTTGAGCGCGTTTCGCAAAACTTATTACATTTTCAAAGACTTTAGTTTACACATACACAACTGAATAGAACTTACACATCTCCGATTGGTTTATATCTACATTTGAGTGAGGTGGATGGGGTAAGGTGGTTTTAATAGGGTATTAAATTCATCAACACAAGACAGAAAACGAAACAATGGGTATTGAATGGAAGTGATTGTAGAAAGTCTATTGGTCCATATTTCTTGATGCTTCTATATTGGAGCGGAGTCTTGAGGTGGGTAGAATATAGTTGTGCATTAATTGGCTGTTGATTGCTGGTGTTGACTTCTTAATGTGTAGTGCCATGCAAACGTCAAGCCGCCTGCTATCGCTGTACCTATCGATGATTTCTGTGTTGTTTACTAGGATTTCTCTGGCGATGGTTTGGTTGTGGGAAGAGATTATATGTTCCTCAATGGAGCCCTGTTGCTTATGCATCGTTAAACGCCTAGAAAGAGATGTTGTTCTCTTGCCTATATACTGGGTTTTTTGGAGCTTACAGTCCCCAAGAGGGCATTTGAAGGCATAGACGATGTTGGTCTCTTTTAAAGCGTTCTGCTTTGTGTCTGGAGAGTTTCTCATGAGTAGGCTGGCCGTTTTTCTGGCACACAAGACACACAAGCCTGGAAACACACTTCGGCCAATCATTTGCCAGATACCCACACCCACGTACAGACTGGCGAAGCGACTCAACGGCCTGCTGACCCCTTATGTCCCTTGCGCCTTACGCCTGAAGTCTCCAAAGGAATTTGTTGACTTACTGCGGGGCACACGGGCTACAGGGATAAGAGCCTCGTTGGATGTAGAATCACTGTTCACCAACGTACCTGTGGACGAGACAATCGGGATGATAGCCGACAGAGTGTATCGTGATCCAGCCTGTACTCCTCCTGACATACCAGAAAATATTCTAAGGAAACTACTCCAAGCTTGTACTAAAGAGGCACCCTTCTTGAGCCCGGATGGGCACATACATAAGCAAGTAGATGGGGTCGCCATGGGTTCTCCCCTAGGTGTCCTGTTTGCAAACTTCTACATGGGTACCATCGAGCAAAAAGACTTAGTCGACATGAACTTGAAACCGGCCATATACTGCAGGTATGTTGACGACATTTTTACACAGGTACCTGATGTCGGACATCAGCAGGAGCTGAAGGAGGCATTTGAGCAGAGTTCCGTGCTGCGTTTCACTTACAGATGGAAAAGGATGGGAATCTGCCCTTTCTAGATGTAACAGTCATGGAAAAAAAGGAGGTTTCCACACTGCAGTCTACACTAAGGAAACGAACATAGGAATGTGCCTAAATGCCAACAGCGACTGCCCAGACAGGTACAAGAGGAGTGTTGTTAACGCATATGTCGACCGTGCTCTCAGCCACAGCTCAGAATGGAAGCAAGTCGACGAAGAACTCTGTAGGGTAAGGCAGGTCCTAGTCAACAACGGCTTTTCCAATGGTTTCGTCGAAGACATCATAAGAAGGAAAGTAAAACGCCATGCAACCTCTGAAGAGATAACTAACACAACACCTATACCCCCTATTAGACTATTTTACAGGAACTTCTTTTCCACAGCTCATAAAACGGAGGAAAGGGTCCTGAAAGATATTGTGAATAGAAACGTTATCCCTACAGACAAAAATCAGAGGATACAACTGACTATTTACTATCAAACCAGAAAAACGGCCAGCCTACTCATGAGAAACTCTCCAGACACAAAGCAGAACGCTTTAAAAGAGACCAACGTCGTCTATGCCGTCAAATGCCCTCTTGGGGACTGTAAACTCCAAAAAACCCAGTATATAGGCAAGACAACAACATCTCTTTCTAGGCGTTTAACGATGCATAAGCCAACCCGTTCTCGCAAATTTGTATAGTCAATATTGACTTATTTACTACGTGCATAGGTGATATACTAAACATACTAGTTTACCTTGAAAAGCTTCATAGAAAACACCGACCTTACTTAACCTTGTTAGTATGTTAAGAAAAGCATCTTATTGCTTCGTAATTACAATTATTACTTAACCTATACCTATAATAGGTTAAGTAACAATTGTAATTACGAAGCTATATGATGCTTATCTTAACATAGTAAGAAGGTTAGGTAAGGTCGGTGTTTTCTATGAAGCTTTTTAAGGGTATCTATTATGTTTAATATGTCACCTATGCACTTATTTAATAAGTCAATATTGACTATACGAATTTGCGAGAACGGGTTGCATAAGCAACAGGGCTCCAGTAAGGAACATATAATCTCTTCCCACAACCAAACCATCGCCAGAGAAATCCTAGTAAACAACACAGAAATCATCGATAAATACAGCGATAGCAGGCGGCTTGACGTTTGCGAGGCGCTACACATTAAGAAGTCAACACCAGCAATCAACAGCCAATTAATGCACAACTATATTCTACCCACCTCAAGACTCCGCTCCAATATAGAAGCATTAAGAAATATGGACCAATAGGCTTTCTACAATCACTTCCATTCAATACCCATTGTTTCGTGTTCTGTCTTGTGTTGATGAATTTAATACCCTATTAAAACCGCCTCACCCCATCCACCTCACTAAAATGTAGATATAAACAAATCGGAGATGTGTAAGTTCTTTTCATTTGTGTATGTGTAAAGTCTTTGTAAATGTAATAAGTTTTACGAAACGAGCTCAAGTGTCGCGTCAGACTAGAAATAAAAATGAATTTTGGAGAATTGATTTTTGAATTACCTCCAACAGTGAAAAGAAATGTACGAAAGATTGAGAAAATTCGTGTTAGAATTATTAATCTTACTTTTTCGGTCATATTTAATAATATATATATATATATATATATATATATATATATATATATATATATATATATATATATATATATATATATATATATATAAGTGAAGATTAATAATCTTTGGTGGGTGTTGTCCAAAGATTATTAATCTTCACTTGTGGTTTATGCAAGTATAGGCTTATAAGCTGGACACGAGTTCTCTCACATTGACAGTGGCTTGACGAAAAATGCAGACTGACCCCTCACTCATCTGGTGCCTTCGGGAAGTGGAGATGTTTGAGATATTTATCTCGAACTATCTACTTCTTTTTTGTAAGGTCTGATGGTGTAGTGGGTTAAAGCATACTAGTTATGCCAGCTACTGGAAGGTAGTTGTGCTTTCTGGGTTCGAGTCCCACTGGTGGGTGTTGTCCAAAGATTATTAATCTTCACTTGTGGTTTATGCAAGTATAGGCTTATAAGCTGGACACGAGTTCTCTCACATTGACAGTGGCTTGACGAAAAATGCAGACTGACCCCTCACTCATCTGGTGCCTTCGGGAAGTGGAGATGTTTGTGATATATATCTCGAACTATCTACTTCTTTTTTGTAAGGTCTGATGGTGTAGTGGGTTAAAGCATACTAGTTATGCCAGCTACTGGAAGGTAGTTGTGCTTTCTGGGTTCGAGTCCCACTGGTGGGTGTTGTCCAAAGATTATTAATCTTCACTTGTGGTTTATGCAAGTATAAGCTTATTAGCTGGACACGAGTTCTCTCACATTGACAGTGGCTTGACGAAAAATGCAGACTGACCCCTCACTCATCTGGTGCCTTCGGGAAGTGGAGATGTTTGAGATATATATCTCGAACTATCTACTTCTTTTTTGTAAGGTCTGATGGTGTAGTGGGTTAAAGCATACTAGTTATGCCAGCTACTGGAAGGTAGTTGTGCTTTCTGGGTTCGAGTCCCACTGGTGGGTGTTGTCCAAAGATTATTAATCTTCACTTGTGGTTTATGCAAGTTTAGGCTTATAAGCTGGACACGAGTTCTCTCACATTGACAGTGGCTTGACGAAAAATGCAGACTGACCCCTCATTCATCTGGTGCCTTCGGGAAGTGGAGATGTTTGAGATATATATCTCGAACTATCTACTTCTTTTTTGTAAGGTCTGATTTTGTAGTGGGTTAAAGCATACTAGTTATGCCAGCTACTGGAAGGTAGTTGTGCTTTCTGGGTTCGAGTCCCACTGGTGGGTGTTGTCCAAAGATTATTAATCTTCACTTGTGGTTTATGCAAGTATAGGCTTATAAGCTGGACACGAGTTCTCTCACATTCAGAGTGGCTTGACGAAAAATGCAGACTGACCCCTCACTCATCTGGTGCCTTCGGGAAGTGGAGATGTTTGAGATATATATCTCGAACTATCTACTTCTTTTTTGTAAGGTCTGATGGTGTAGTGGGTTAAAGCATACTTGTTATGCCAGCTACTGGAAAGTAGTTATGTTTTCTGGGTTCGAGTCCCACTGGTGGGTGTTGTCCAAAGATTATTAATCTTCACTTGTGGTTTGTGCAAGTATAGGCTTATAAGCTGGACACGAGTTCTCTCACATTGACAGTGGCTTGACGAAAAATGCAGACTGACCCCTCACTCATCTGGTGCCTTCGGGAAGTGGAGATGTTTGAGATATATATCTCGAACTATCTACTTCTTTTTTGTAAGGTCTGATGGTGTAGTGGGTTAAAGCATACTAGTTATGCCAGCTACTGGAAGGTAGTTGTGCTTTCTGGGTTCGAGTCCCACTGGTGGGTGTTGTCCAAAGATTATTAATCTTCACTTGTGGTTTATGCAAGTATAGGCTTATAAGCTGGACACGAGTTCTCTCACATTGACAGTGGCTTGACGAAAAATGCAGACTGACCCCTCACTCATCTGGTGCCTTCGGGAAGTGGAGATGTTTGAGATATATATCTCGAACTATCTACTTCTTTTTTGTAAGGTCTGATGGTGTAGTGGGTTAAAGCATACTAGTTATGCCAGCTACTGGAAGGTAGTTGTGCTTTCTGGGTTCGAGTCCCACTGGTGGGTGTTGTCCAAAGATTATTAATCTTCACTTGTGGTTTATGCAAGTATAGGCTTATAAGCTGGACACGAGTTCTCTCACATTGACAGTGGCTTGACGAAAAATGCAGACTGACCCCTGTCATGTTCACAGAAAATGGTACCATCCGTTTTCTATGTGCGGCGGCTGAGACGCCAGAGAGAGAAGGTAAACAATAGAGCGTACAGGACGCCCGCCAAGCTTGGTAGCTACTAGTCATGTAATCATATTAAGTATTAAAGTCAGTAACCAAGTCATGACTTTACATCAACCCTACAACCAAGACTTCCTCAGTAACACACAAACACCACATTGGCGACGAGGATGAACTGTGAACGCAGGTATTTGTTCAGTTTCAAACACAAGGGAGAAGCATGCTGCCTGGAGGAGGAAGAGAAGCTGTGAGCGCCATACCCGATGCTGTATGCTAACCGATGCTGCGTGCTAACCAATGCTGTGTGCTAAACGATGCTGTGTGCTAACCGATGCTGTGTGCTACCCAAGCTGTGTGCTACCCAAGCTGTGCTGAAGAAACTGTACTGAGGAATCTGCCGACGTTGTGTACGAAACGACGCTTTGATGTGTACAAAACCTGATGTTTTGGTTACGAAACGACGCTTCGTGCTACAAAATTCATCACACTGAACTGACTGCTGTACCAACTGCTGCTGTACCAACTGCTGTACCAACTGCTGTACCAACTGCTGACAACTGCTGTACCAACTGCTGACAACTGTTGTACCAACTGCTGTGCCAACTGCTGTGCTGCTGCTGTGAGTAGGAACAACACATGTACACAAGGGCTAGGTAAGAAGTCAGTTGCTGCTATATTGTGCACTGTTGTGAACTTTTGCATTAAAATGCTTGTGTGCTTTGCAAAATTAAAGTAATTACAGTGAATTCTTGACTAACATATACAGTGCAGTAAGTGTTTAATATTCTGAGGAACATTTAAGTGATAAGTTACATTTATTCAGTAAAAATGGCAAATATACCTCAGTTTCCTGCATTTGATCCTGACTGTGACCAGACAAACCTGTCACAGAGGTGGGTCAAATGGCTTAAAAGGTTTGAAAATTTGTTGATAGTTTCTGACATCAAAAGTGCTGAAAGAAACCGTGCCTTTCTACTTCATTATGCAGGTGATAGAGTTTGTGACATCTTTGACACACTGAAAGACACTGGTGGTGCCAAAGATTATGACACTGCCAAAGCCAAACTAACAGAGCATTTCAAACCAAGGCAAAATACTGCAATGGAAATTATGCATTTCAGGAGAGCAAAACAACTCTCTAATGAAACTGTGGATCAATACCACACACGTCTGCAGGGTTTAGCAGCCCATTGTGAGTTTGCTGATGTTGACAAAGAAATCAAACAGCAAATAATTGAAACATGCACATCTACACGTCTCCGTCGAAGAGCTCTAGAACTTGTTGATGATGAAAGTTCTCTTACCAAGATACTGGATATTGCTCGTCGAATGGAAGATGCTGCACGTGATGCTCGTGTCATGGAGTGCAGTGCCAATAACGGTGCTGCCACTGTTACTAACAGTGATGAGGTACGTAAGGTTCAGGGAGGACATCGTAATCAAAGAAGATATCATGGCAAACCTAACAGTAAATTTAGCCGAGAACCACGTCACAACTGGGGTCAAGGAACAAGGCTCAAGCAGTCACAACGACCCACATCAGAGGGTGTCAACAATAAATGTTACAATTGTGGAGGAGACTACCCACACCAAGATAATGTTTGTCCTGCTCAAGGTAAGAAGTGCTATGAGTGTGGAAAACTAGGTCATTTTGGTGCTATGTGTCGTTCCGCACTAAAGAAACCACAGTCAATGAATAAAAGCACTGTACGAGGATCAGGTCATAGGGGTCGAGGTGGTAAACACAATATTGCACCTCAAATCAAGAATGTTAACAATGTACAAGACAACATTTCATTACAACCAGTCTCAGATGACAGTGAATGTGATTATACTTATGGAGTACAAGCAATCACAGAATGGAATGATCTTCCAAACAACCCAGAGACATGTGTATACATTGCTGGTATTTGTCTCAAGGTTCTCATTGACACTGGATCAAACATTGACACCATTGCTGAGTGCCACTATGAAAAAATTAAAAAACAGTTCCCAAAGCTTGAGAACTATAATGGCAAAGCCACTGCCTATGCTTCAAAGGTAGCCTTGCCAGTGATTGGAACTTTCACTGCAGAGATTAAGTCAAAGAATGCAATGCTCATTACTACATTCCATGTTGTTAGGAATGCAAAGGAGTCTTTACTCAGTTACAAGACTTCAACCAAATTGGGGCTACTTCAGCTTTCTAATGCTGTAGCAGTGGAATCTTCAAACAATGTTGATGCTATTGTTGCTGAATTTTCTGATCGATTTAAATCCATAGGTTGTTATACTGATAGCAAAGTACATCTGCATATCAACCCAGATGTAATTCCAGTTGCCCAACCACATCGCCGACAACCATTCCATACTCGCAAGAAAGTCGATGCCGAACTGGATAGGCTGATGGAACTAGATATCATTGAACCAGTAACAGGCCCAACACCATGGGTAAGCCCAATTGTCACTCCACCAAAGCCGAAGAATCCAGATGAGATACGCATTTGTGTGGACATGCGTGTTCCCAACAAGGCAATAATGCGTGAACGCCATCCTACACCGACTGTAGATGATATGATCTACCGCTTGAATGGTGCAACTGTATTCAGCAAGTTAGATTTAAACAAGGGCTATCATCAGCTTGAACTTGATGAGGAGAGTCGATTCATCACAACGTTTACGACACATCGAGGTCTGTATAGGTACAAGCGCCTGAGTTTTGGTATTAACAGTGCTGCCGAGGTATTCCAGCACATCATCAGCCAGGTATTGCAAGACATACCTAATGCTGACAACATGTCTGATGACATCATTGTTTATGGCCGTACCCAAGCTGAACACGACAAAGCTCTTCGTGCAACATTGCAACGCTTACGAGAAAAGAATTTGACGCTAAGCCGAGCAAAGTGTGAGTTCAATCAACATAAAATTGAATTCTTTGGACATGTACTTAGTGACAAAGGTCTGTCTCCAGATCCTAAGAAAGTTGCAGATATCAAGAATGCTGCACCTCCTTCAACGTCCACTGAAGTACATAGTCTTCTGGGAATGGCAAACTACTGTTCTCGCTTCATTCCAGATTTTGCTACCATTACGAAGCCTCTACGTGAGCTCCTGAAGAAAAACGCATCATGGTACTGGAGCGATATCGAGCAAAATGCATTTGATGCTGTGAAAGATGCACTAGTAGAGAATGCGACTGCTGCATACTTTGATCCATCAATGGACACTGAGTTAACAGTGGATGCAAGTCCTGTTGGTTTAGGTGCTGTTTTAGCCCAACACAAACCTGGTCAACCAGATTCCCGAGTAGTAATTGCCTACGCCAGCCGTTCTCTCACAGATGTTGAGCAACGATACAGTCAGACAGAGAAGGAAGCTCTTGCTCTTGTATGGGGCTGTGAACACTTCAATGTGTATCTGCTTGGTGCACCCTTCACCACGATAGTCACTGACCACAAACCGTTGGAGACCATCTTCAATAATCCAAAGTCCAAACCACCAGCTCGCATTGAGAGATGGGCTCTTCGTCTGCAACCATACAACTTTACGGTGAAATACAAGCCGGGTGCAGGCAATCCCGCTGATTACATCAGTCGACATCCTGCCAACAGTTTCACCATCACCAAGCATCAGCAAGTTGCCGAGGAATATGTACACTCTGTAACCTGTGATGCAGTCCCTAAGGCTCTCACTCTTGATGAAATCCGTACTGCAACCCTGGAGAACCCAACTCTGCAAGCAACAGTGGATGCATTGACTAAGAAAAAGTTTCCACGCATCCCACCCTCAGGAGTTGACCAAGATGCATTCAAAGCACTTGAACGCATCCAGACAGAATTAAGTGTTACGCAACAACGCGACACTGTGCTGCGAGGTACTCGTATCGTGATTCCAGCTGTTCTCCAGCAACGTGCTCTGAAGCTTGCACATCAAGGACACCAAGGTCTTGTTAGGACGAAACAGCTGCTACGAGAAAAGGTGTGGTTTCCTGGCATTGATCGTCAAGCAAAGGATATGCATGATGCCTGTGTCCCTTGCCAAGCTGCAGTGGATACTTCAAGACCAACACCTCTACAACCTTCACCACTACCTGCTGCACCATGGACGGAAGTATCAATGGACTTCTGCGGACCACTACCAACTGGAGAATACTTGATGGTAGTCATTGATGATCACTCACGTTATCCAGAAGTAGAAATCATCAATTCCACATCTGCAAAGGCCGTCATCCCGAAACTCGACAAGATCTTTTCAAACTTTGGCATTCCTGAAGTTGTCAAGACAGACAATGGACCGCCATTCAATGGACAAGACTTCGTCAACTTTTCTGAGCATATTGGATTCAAACACCGCCGTGTGATGCCACTACATCCTCAAGCAAATGGAGAAGTTGAGAGATTCATGCAACCTCTCATGAAAGCGGTACGCTGTGCTCATGCCGAAGGACGATCCTGGAAACAAGCTATGTATGCTTTTCTCAGGAACTACCGTGCAACACCACATGGAACACTGGGCAAGTCGCCTGGCGAACTTTTATTTGGACGTCCTATGAGAATCGCACTACCCGTCATGCCAGCCGAGGTAACGGATAAACGTCTCGCTCAGAAGGATGCACTAGCCAAGGGCAAAATGAAAATTGCTCATGATCAACGTGCAAAGGAACAGTTCATAAAGGTTGGAGACACTGTTCTCGTTAAAAAGAAAAAAGAGGGAAAGTTAGATATGCCGTATGATACAAAACCATATAAAGTGATTAGTGTAAAAGGAACTATGGTAACAGCTAGTAATAGAGATCATAGTATAACACGTAATATGGCATATTTCAGAGTGATTCCAACTAGTGTAGAAAATGATGAAGTGCAAAGTCGTGCAAAAGAAAAAGAAAAAAATAGTAATAACCCGACAAACAATTCATCAAGGGATGTTATTGCATTTAAGGACTCTCGTCCTAAACGTCATGTTAAACGCCCTACACGATTTGATGATTAATTGTGTTCCTATGTAATGCAAAATATTTACTTGTCATGCTGAACTAAATTTAATATTGTTTGAATAATGCAGATATCTCATTCAATATTTTGTAACTTTGTATTACAGTTTCTTTCATGTTTGTTTAACATTGCATATGTATTTTTAACATTGAAATCCTTTGTGGAAAAGATTAAGTTGCTTAAATTCTTTGTGTGCTTAATTAATGTTAAATGTATGCAGTATCTCTTGATATGGTAATAACTTACTTTGTGCCAATAACTTTGCTTTGTGCTACAAGCATGGTAGACATCCTGTATTCATTCTTTTTAAAGAAAAGGAGGGATGTCATGTTCACAGAAAATGGTACCATCCGTTTTCTATGTGCGGCGGCTGGGACGCCAGAGAGAGAGAGAGAAGGTAAACAGAGCGTACAGGACGCCCGCCAAGCTTGGTAGCTACTAGCCATGTAATCATATTAAGTATTAAAGTCAGTAACCAAGTCATGACTTTACATCAACCCTACAACCAAGACTTCCTCAGTAACACACAAACACCACAACCCCTCACTCATCTGGTGCCTTCGGGAAGTGGAGATCTTTGAGATATATATCTCGAACTATCTACTTCTTTTTTGTAAGGTCTGATGGTGTAGTGGGTTAAAGCATACTAGTTATGCCAGCTACTGGAAGGTAGTTGTGCTTTCTGGGTTCGAGTCCCACTGGTGGGTGTTGTTCCAAAGATTATTAATCTTCACTTGTGGTTTATGCAAGTATAGGCTTATAAGCTGGACACGAGTTCTCTCACATTGACAGTGGCTTGACGAAAAATGCAGACTGACCCCTCACTCATCTGGTGCCTTCGGGAAGTGGAGATGTTTGAGATATATATCTCGAACTATCTACTTCTTTTTTGTAAGGTCTGATGGTGTAGTGGGTTAAAGCATACTAGTTATGCCAGCTACTGGAAGTTAGTTGTGCTTTCTGGGTTCGAGTCCCACTGGTGGGTGTTGTTCCAAAGATTATTAATCTTCACTTGTGGTTTATGCAAGTATAGGCTTATAAGCTGGACACGAGTTCTCTCACATTGACAGTGGCTTGACGAAAAATGCAGACTGACCCCTCACTCATCTGGTGCCTTCGGGAAGTGGAGATGTTTGAGATATATATCTCGAACTATCTACTTCTTTTTTGTAAGGTCTGATGGTGTAGTGGGTTAAAGCATACTAGTTATGCCTGCTACTGGAAGGTAGTTGTGCTTTCTGGGATTGAGTCCCACTGGTGGGTGTTGTCCAAAGATTATTAATCTTCACTTGTGGTTTATGCAAGTATAGGCTTATAAGCTGGACACGAGTTCTCTCACATTGACAGTGGCTTGACGAAAAATGCAGACTGACCCCTCACTCATCTGGTGCCTTCGGGAAGTGGAGATGTTTGAGATATATATCTCGAACTATCTACTTCTTTTTTGTAAGGTCTGATGGTGTAGTGGGTTAAAGCATACTAGTTATGCCAGCTACTGGAAGGTAGTTGTGCTTTCTGGGTTCGAGTCCCACTGGTGGGTGTTGTCCAAAGATTATTAATCTTCACTTGTGGTTTATGCAAGTATAGGCTTATAAGCTGGACACGAGTTCTCTCACATTGACAGTGGCTTGACGAAAAATGCAGACTGACCCCTCACTCATCTGGTGCCTTCGGGAAGTGGAGATGTTTGAGATATATATCTCGAACTATCTACTTCTTTTTTGTAAGGTCTGATGGTGTAGTGGGTTAAAGCATACTAGTTATGCCAGCTACTGGAAGGTAGTTGTGCTTTCTGGGTTCGAGTCCCACTGGTGGGTGTTGTCCAAAGATTATTAATCTTCACTTGTGGTTTATGCAAGTATAGGCTTATGAGCTGGACACGAGTTCTCTCACATTGACAGTGGCTTGACGAAAAATGCAGACTGACCCCTCACTCATCTGGTGCCTTCGGGAAGTGGAGATCTTTGAGATATATATCTCGAACTATCTACTTCTTTTTTGTAAGGTCTGATGGTGTAGTGGGTTAAAGCATACAAGTTATGCCAGCTACTGGAAGGTAGTTGTGCTTTCTGGGTTCGAGTCCCACTGGTGGGTGTTGTTCCAAAGATTATTAATCTTCACTTGTGGTTTATGCAAGTATAGGCTTATAAGCTGGACACGAGTTCTCTCACATTGACAGTGGCTTGACGAAAAATGCAGACTGACCCCTCACTCATCTGGTGCCTTCGGGAAGTGGAGATGTTTGAGATATATATCTCGAACTATCTACTTCTTTTTTGTAAGGTCTGATGGTGTAGTGGGTTAAAGCATACTAGTTATGCCAGCTACTGGAAGGTAGTTGTGCTTTCTGGGTTCGAGTCCCACTGGTGGGTGTTGTCCAAAGATTATTAATCTTCACTTGTGGTTTATGCAAGTATAGGCTTATAAGCTGGACACGAGTTCTCTCACATTGACAGTGGCTTGACGAAAAATGCAGACTGACCCCTCACTCATCTGGTGCCTTTGGGAAGTGGAGATGTTTGAGATATATATCTCGAACTATCTACTTCTTTTTTGTAAGGTCTGATGGTGTAGTGGGTTAAAGCATACTAGTTATGCCAGCTACTGGAAGGTAGTTGTGCTTTCTGGGTTCGAGTCCCACTGGTGGGTGTTGTCCAAAGATTATTAATCTTCACTTGTGGTTTATGCAAGTATAGGCTTATAAGCTGGACACGAGTTCTCTCACATTGACAGAGGCTTGACGAAAAATGCAGACTGACCCTTCACTCATCTGGTGCCTTCGGGAAGTGGAGACGTTTGAGATATATATCTCGAACTATCTACTTCTTTTTTGTAAGGTCTGATGGTGTAGTGGGTTAAAGCATACTAGTTATGCCAGCTACTGGAAGGTAGTTGTGCTTTCTGGGTTCGAGTCCCACTGGTGGGTGTTGTCCAAAGATTATTAATCTTCACTTGTGGTTTATGCAAGTATAGGCTTATAAGCTGGACACGAGTTCTCTCACATTGACAGTGGCTTGACGAAAAATGCAGACTGACCCCTCACTCATCTGGTGCCTTCGGGAAATGGAGATATTTGAGATATATATCTCGAACTATCTACTTCTTTTTTGTAAGGTCTGATGGTGTAGTGGGTTAAAGCATACTAGTTATGCCAGCTACTGGAAGGTAGTTGTGCTTTCTGGGTTCGAGTCCCACTGGTGGGTGTTGTCCAAAGATTATTAATCTTCACTTGTGGTTTATGCAAGTATAGGCATATATATATATATATATATATATATATATATATATATATATATATATATATATATATATATATATATATATATATATACATATATATATATATATATATATATATATATATATATATATATATATATATATATATATATATATATATATATATATATATATATATATATATATATATGGTTTATCTAGTAGCCAGAACACAGTACTTGGCCTACTACGCAAGACCCGATTTGCCTAATAAACCAAGTTTTTCTGAATTTATAATATTTTCGAATTTTGTTCTTATGAAATGATATATATATCCATTTCATTGTGTATGAGTTAAATTATTTTAATTTTAGTTAAAACTAAAGTAGATATTCAACCGAACCTAACCAACCCTACCTAACCTAATTTAACCTATGCTAAACTAACATAACTAAGTCAATAATTTATGTTCTTAACATAATATAATAATATTATTTCAAAATCAGTAATTGGAAACAATATTTTGAAAATAAAATCACTCGGCCTATTAGGCAAATTGGGCCTAGCATAATAGGCCGAGAAGTGCGTTCTTGCTACTAGGTACGCCAGAACGCACTGGCGTACCAGAACGCAGTAATTGGCCTACTATGCAAGGCCCGTTTTGCCCAATAAGCCAAGTTTTCCTGAATTTATATATTTTTTTAATTTTTTTTTTATGAAATGATAAAGCTATCCATTTCATTATGTATGAGTTAATTTGTTTATATTTGAGTTAAAACTAACGTAGATATATGACCGAACCTAACCTACCCTACCTAACCTAACCTAAACTAACATTACTAAATCAATAATTTTGTTCCCAATATAATATATTAATAATACTTAAAATAAACCAAAAGGAAACAATTTATTGAAAATAAAAAAAGTCACTCGGCCAGAACGCACTTCTCGGCCTACTATGCAAAGCCCGATTTGCCTAATAGGCCGAGTGATTATCATTATTTCCAATAACTTTTTTTCATCAAACAGTTTATTTGAATTATTATTATTATTTTATATTAAGACCATAATTTATTGACTTAGTTATGATAGTTTAGGTTAGGATAAGATAGGTTAGGCTAGGTTGGTTACGTTCGGTCATATATCTAAGTTAGTTTCAACTCAAATATAAACAAATTTACTCATTCATAATGAAATGGATAGCTTTATCATTTCAAAAGAAAAAAATTAAGAAAATATATAATTTCAGGAACACTTGGCTTATTAGGCAAATCGGGCCTTGCATAGTAGGCCGAGTAGGACGTTCTGGCTACTAGGTTCAACATATAACTCATCGTCACTACACCCACCACCACACTTGTCATCCCTTCACTACCACCACAACCACCACACTTGTCTTGGTCACTACCACTACCCACCTCAACACTTGTCTCACCATCTCTACTACCACCACCCATCACCACACTTGTCTCACTGACACAACCACTACCACAACGTTTTCCTCACCGTCACTACCACCACCACCTCCACACTTGTCTCGCCATCCCTACCACCACCACACTTTTCTCACCATCACTACCCCAGCCCACCACAACACTTGTCTCACCATCACTTCCACCACCACACTTTTCTCACCATCACTACCCCAGCCCACCACAACACTTGTCTCACCATCACTTCCACCACCACACTTGTCTCACCATCTCTACTACCACCACCCATCACCACACTTGTCTCACTGACACAACCACTACCACAACGTTTTCCTCACCGTCACTACCACCACCACCCCCACACTTGTCTCGCCATCCCTACCACCACCACACTTTTCTCACCATCACTACCCCAGCCCACCACAACACTTGTCTCACCATCACTTCCACCACCACACTTTTCTCACCATCACTACCCCAGCCCACCACAACACTTGTCTCACCATCACTTCCACCACCACACTTGTCTCACCATCACTACCCCAGCCCACCACAACACTTGTCTCACCATCACTTCCACCACAACACTTGTCTCTCCATTACCACACTTGTCTCACCATCACTACCACCACCCAAAACAACACTTGTCTCTCCTTCTCTTCCACCACCACAACCACACCTGTCCCACCGTCACTACCACCACACTTGTTTCACCGCCAATACCCCCACATTTGTCTCTCTGTCACTACCACCACCACCACCACCACACTTGTCTCACCGTCACTACCACCTCCACCACACCGGTCTCAATGCCACTACCACCATCCACCACCACAATTATCTCCCTATCACTACTACCACCCGCCATCTCACTTGTCTCACCGTCACTGCCACTATTCACAACCACACTGGCCTCACCGACACTACCACCACCACCACACGTATCTCACCCTCACTACCACCACCCACCACCACACTTGTCTCTGCGTAATTTGCCAAATTCTTCCTACTTTGAATGGTGGTATTGCGTCATAAAATTCCCAGCAGAGGTATAAATACTATCAACATGCCAGAGAATTGAATAATATTCTCGCTTTTGTCAGTATTCTTTTCAAGAATTAATAACTGACAATATAACAACTAGTGATCTAATAATGTGTTATCAGCTAAAGGATTACTACATAACAGTATATCTGTTATCTTAAATTAACATGGAGGAAGCAGAAATTTCTATCCATTTCTCGTTTAATAAGAACACTCTTCATATTAATTACTATTTGATGAGAATTTAAATAATATAGAACTCCCTATAATTGCAACCCTAGTCTCAATAATTCATTAAGTAGAATATTTATAAGGGAAAGAATTTTCCGTTTCTACTGAAATATGAGCACGTATGAACGGGCGAGACGGGTTGAGGGAGAGGAGGCTTGCTCGCTGACACCGCTTGAGAGCAAGGAGACGTTTTCAAAAGCTACGTGAAAGGCCTTTGCTATTAATAGGCATTGGAGTGCACAATTACTCCTTCCGTGATCCTAAGGATTGCATCAGCGAACATCAATAATGTTAAGTGGTGTTTCATTGTTTTGAGCTCATAATGTGTAAACTTTATCCTTAGTTTGTCGTTATACTGCGCTCCCTCCTCCAAACACAAGTATGTCCCCAGTCAACCTAATTTACCCTTTTATTGTCCCATAATGACATAATCAATTTTGTGTAAATTTTGTTTACCCCATATTGGGTTTGCAGCGTGTGTTGAAGCAGCCTGAGGTGAGACAAATTCCCACGTCACGCTAGCGGGTCACGCGTTCCAGCAGATTCTAGATGACGCTGTCTTACAACCACACTACCGTTCACTGTTACAGCTAAGCAGCTGAACCTTTATTAATTTACTAATTAACTCCTCATAAAATGTTGAGATTTAATAAGATCTAGAGTTTATATTTCATCTACATAAGCTAGGAATTTAATATTTCTTATAGCCTCACGAACTCTTAGATAGGAATAATTTTCTTGTCTAATATTTATTACTATATGAGCTTGTCATTAATCAATTTATTGAATATTTATCTAATTTTAATATATATTTAAGTAAATCTTACTAACCACTTTCGAGGAAGAACCAGCCTTGATTAAGTATACTAGAAGTACTTTGACTTCTAGTATTAATCCCCCATTTTAGATAAGAGGATTTGACTCATAATAGTCCCTTTAATAATCAATGCATTATTAAGAACATCCATAGGACTCTAGTTCCTGGAGTAAAATATCAAACCACTTGTTCTACCCTGTTTTCCACTTTTTATCAAAAAGTGGTGGTCCTACATAGCAATCGAAAATTAGCATCAATTTATATGAATTACATGAATCAAGTTTTCCCGACACAAAAAAGTTGCTCCTTAACAAACTGGTTCAATTAGAAATAATATTAAAATCCATACCGATCCTCAGAGCCAACAAAATTTGTTCACTTGGGACTGGAGAAATTATAATTAATTATTTACTAACACCAATTATGTGTTACCATTATTACCCTATACAAATATTTAATTTAAAACTGTCAGCAGACTGTCCATATCATAGCCGAAACCAAATTCAATCTATAATTAATGATTCACCCAAGTCAGTGAAATTCATTAACATTTCAGGGTCCAGTATACTAAGCCAAGTTACTGATCCCATATATTAATTAACCATTACTAACCCTGATAACATTTTATTCCTCAATTAGGAAGTACAGTCAGGTGTTAAAAACTATTTACGGCAGTAGAATACTTGCCATACACAATTAATAATCTTTGGTTCATTAAATTTCTTATACACGTATTTTCTACAAGTGTATATATTATATAAAATTATAAAATCCAAAAACATAGCACTATTGTACACATTATTGTAACACATTTATTGTAGTTCTGCCAACCCAAATTCAGATTTGCACAAATTCAGTTTACACCATTACCAGCATTAATAGGTAGAATTATTACCTAACTAGTACTGTTAGACAGTGCTGGTGTAATATTATTTATGTAGTGCTGTCCCTAATTAGGATGGGATTTATAAATTATTTATTGTGTAATTATATTTCATTACATATTTCTATATTCATCTTTGAGTGTTATTGAAGTGTCACTACCCATCCAAAACTGATTTTGAGGATCTAAGCCATGGAAATCTTGTAGAGACACCAAAGTACTACTCAAATTTTAGTTGCTTATTATTAGACTAGCAGTTTCCCGGCCATGCGTTGCTATGGCTCAGCAACCTTCCTTGTCCCCCAGTCCTCCCAACCATTCTCTCCTCATCCGTGTCCTCGGCCATCCAACTATTCCCAACTCCACCGTCCCCTCGTACTCCCCACCATTCCCCATTTCCCTGTCCCTTTGTCCTCCCCACCATTCTCCATTCCCCCATCTCCAAGTCCCCACCATCCCAAACTCCCCCGTCCCCTCGTCCTTCCCCACCATTACCCCTTCCCTTGTCCCTTCGTCCTCCCCACCATCTCTCACTTCCGTCTCATCATCCCCACTATTCCTCACTCCCTCGTTCGATGCCTTCCCAAATGATCTGATGTTCCCATCACTGAAATATAAGAAAAACAGTTAAAAAATGAAATGAAAATATGAAAAATTAAAAAAGTAAACTATACTCAAGAAATGAACAGTATGATAAACAACACAGCTCAATTAAAACACAATTCACTCAAAATAATTAAATCAAAATGAAAATAAGTCAACATTTATGAAAATTCAATTTATCAATGCAATCAGAAACATTGAAATGCAATTGCTACATATTTAGTATAGCATGTGTGTTGCTCTTACATGCAACACGCTGTTTCTCAAGAAAAGCATAGTTTTACCAGTCACAGGTGTGGCATCTGTACTTATACTAACGAAATGAACGGTATGGTCAACAATACAGCTTAATTCCAACACAATGTCACACAAAATAAAACAATAAAAAATAAAATAAATCGAAATCTATGCAAATAAAATTTATCAGTGCAATCGGAAACATTGAAATAGAATTCATGACATACTTAGTACAGCGTGAATGTTGCTATTATGTGCAGCAGATGGCACTGTTTTTCAAAAAACGCGTGTTTTTACCTGTCACATGGGTGGCATCTATATAGTACGTATATAAAAAGATGCGCCTATTCGAATGCAACGTTGTGTCAAAATTTCAAAGCAATTGGTGAAGAGCTTTTGGAGATTACAGTGCGTGTTGCCCTTACGTCCAACAGATTGCACTGTTTTTCCAAAAAAGCATGTTTTTCCTGTGACAGGTGAGGCATGTATATAGTAGATATATAAAAAGACGCGCCTATTCGAATGCAACGTTGTTTCAAAATTTCAAAACAATCGGTAAAGAGGTTTCGAAGATTTTTCTCACATGAAAAAACACAGTTTTTCAGAAGAATTTTTTTTTTACCGTCACAGACGTGACATCTATATAATATGTATATAAAAACCTGGCCGGATGCAAAATGAACATTGTGTGAAAATTTCAAAGCAATCGGTGAAGAACTTTCGGAGATTAGCGATTTTGAACAAACGAACATTTCCATTTTTATTTATATAGATAGGTAGCTAACCTCCAAATGAGGTAAATTAAAATCAGCCTATTTAAGAAAATATTAAGCTGTCAATAACTATACCTGCTCTACATGTATGAGCAAGTACCATAGCTGTCAAAGTAGCTATATAAGCCCTATAAGGTTCTAACTCACAGCCAGCATGGCTTGTCCAGAAAAACTGGAAGAACCTTGAAAGGTCTTCAAAGTCATTTAACAAGACTACTCAATAAATGTGATAACTGTTTAAGAACTAACCCAGTTAACATTTCCAGGCTAAGAATTTCCACAAAAGTGGCTAGCCAAAAATATGACTTTGTCAAGAGTATAAGCGAGTCTTATAGACACATAATTCTTGTCAATGATACTGACCCAGGCGAATTAAGTCTGATAGAATCTGACCTTGCCGACTATGAAGATATAATTCAAGACAAGTTAGATCACTATAACAAAGTGCTTGCAACAGCAAATGTTCTTGCTGGAGCAGGACATTTTTATAGTACACCTATACCCAAGCAAGCACTCAGCTCAGATGAAATACATGAGCTACCTCCAAATGAGGAGAATCCTCCTAATTAAATTAGATCCTGGGTTCTGTAAATTCAATAAATGAGGTTACTGAATTAACCAGTCTCTCCCATGAACCCAGAGAAATAAGTGAAGCTGCAGATGAAACTTCAAGTGAAGCTGCAACAGCCAGTTAATCTGAACCAGAAAATGAAAATAGAGTTGAAGGTGTAATTAAAGCTGAGGCTAAGCAAGAAGCCTTAAGCAACACAAGTAAGTCATAATTACTGAAACCAACCTCCCAGAGCAAGTGCTGACAATGAGAAGACTGTTATAATCCTTGTACACCAATTACTAAATTTATCTCAACCAGAACAATCAGTTGACTCCTTACAAGCGTTTAGTTTTCAGCTTGAGTCACTGTTAAATTCCTTCAGTAAAAAGGTTGTTCACCCCACTGCTGAGTGGATGACTAAAATTATCATCCAGAGAAAATTGTCTGGTGAGATAGCCAATGAATTATATACATACCAGAATGATACTGTCTTGTCAATGCAGGGTATATTCGCAGGTTTGCGCAATATAATAAATGAATCAGCAAACCAGGCATTTAATAATTCTTATAATGCACAGAAACTGTACCCACATCAATTTCCTTGCATGAAACTCCTGAAGTGACACTGTCATTAGGCAACAAGGGTATTAATAATCAATGTAATTCTAACAGCTCAAACACTGATTTATCAGTAAGACCTAAGAGCACCACAAGCGCTATCAAGAGACCCAAAAGTCCAACAAGTGCTCGCAAGAGCCCAATAATTGCTCCCCAGAGTACAAAAAGTACTCGCAAGAATAATTAACAAGCCAATGCAAGCAGCAAAATCTTCACAACCTGCAGTTGCAGTTTCACCTAAACAGGTGTCCCCTAAACCAACTGTAGGATACGGGTCATGTTTGTTTTGCAATCAAAACCACTCTCTGAACACATGTACTAATTATCCTAATAGAGCCACACGAGTCAGAAGACTCAAACAGTTACACAAATGTACTAGGTGTCTCAAATCACATAATCTTAACAGCTGTGACACCCCACTGAACACCTGCAATACATGTAGAAGGGGCAAGCATCACACTGCATTTTGCAAATTTGTCAAAACAAATTATTTCAATCCTAGAATAGGAGGTTGAGAATCTACACATGTACAGTGCTGCAAGGTGTGAGATGTTTACAGCGTAATTTCACCAGTGTTTTAATTTCTTATTTACACCTTAGCAGTGTTATAGGCATATAAGTTTAGTTATAATTATGTTCTTAAGTATTACTCTCTGATAGCAGAGTATCTAGAGGTTTCATGTGGGTTTTAGTTGGTAACTTGTAGACACCATGCCGTTCATGCTCCAGCAACGCCAGTCGCGTGGGTGGAGCTGGCTGGCATGGACATGTTGTGAGATAAATCTGTGGTACTTGTTTATTGTTTAGTAACAGCTAATTTCCTGGTTAGACCATTATGTGCACACCCATCTATCCATTTAAGTTTTTAAAATAGTGATCAGTGTTTATATAATGATATTGTTATTGTATTCTGGTGCATTAATATTTCTGGCTGCTTGTATTTCCGTTTGTATGTTCTTTGTTACCCTTACTTTAAGTATATTGCTTTGTTGAGTAAGCAGTTGACTTATTTACCTTAGACACTTTTAGTAGGCAAGGCCGTATTATTATATAATTTTTTTACAACGCAAACAGAGGAACCATACCCAGAGGTCAAGGGTCATAACAAAATGAGGGCCTATGTTGATAATTGATTCCCATAATTTAATGAACAAAATAGTGGTGCATGTTATTAATTGTTAATGCCTTTCTAGGTATTGTGTGGTTAACTAGTGATACCTAACCAAGCCTGTGTACCACTTTTCAGTTTCATTCTGAGCTGCTTGTGGAAGTTATCTCAACACTTCACGATCGAGGTAAGTGTACAGCTTGTGCCAGGGGCCAAGTAAACCTTCAGTGTTGTTGTAATTGCTAGTTGTGTTAATTAAGCTGACAATGGAGGAACAAGTTGCTGTGTTGGTGGAGCAGCCAAATTTTGGTGAAATTAAAAACTTGAAGAAGTCTGGGTTGTTGTATATGGCTGAAAAATTAAATCTGACATTTTCCAGGAGAATGTTAAAGGCTCAGCTAGTAAGAGTCATTGTCACACACACTTGGTGGAGGAGGAGAAACTTGACGAGGAGTAGTTAGAGGAATTAGAAGAAGAGTCAAGTGACCTGGTGGCAATTCTAAAGTTAGAGATTGAATCTAAGCTAGAGATGGCTAAGTCAGAAGCAGAGAAACAGAGGTTGGAGGTGCAGAATCGCCAAAAACACCTGGAGTTGGAGACTCAGCAGCAGATGCCTGAGGCTCAGAACCAGCAAAGACAACTTGAGATTGAGGCTCAGAACCAGCAAAGACAACTTGAGATTGAAGCTCAAATCAACTAAAACAAGCAGAACTAGAAGCACAGAGCAAAAGAATTGAAGCTCAGTTGCAACTAGAAGATGTTAGGCGGCAGCAATAGGAAATTCAACAGCGTATAGCAATAAATAATAACAAACTAGAGGAACAGAGAATTGCAGTAAGGCATGGTGACACTAGTAATCATACAAATAGTACTGATAGTTCTTTTAAGTTTAGGAAAAATGTAGATTTACCTCAATTCAATGAGGAGGACCCTGAAATATTCTTTTTGCATTTCCAGAAGTTAGCAGTCAGTATGAATTGGCCTGTGGATCAATGGATTGACATCATGCAGGGACAATTTAAGGGGAAAGCCCAGGAAATTTTCCCATCTCTTCCTGCTGCTAATTTTTTTTACTCTAAATTTTTCCAAGAGAGCATCTTAAATGCATACCAGCATATCCCAGAGGTCCATAGACAGAAAGTTAGAGGTATAAAAAGAGCACATGATCAGACCATTTCAGATTTTGCAAGAGTTCAAATGAATAATTTTGATAAATGAGTAAAAGCATTTTCCATAACAGATTTTGAAACTTTGTGAAACCATATAGTGACAGAGGAGATTTTAGGTTGTCTACCAGAGAAATTAGCCTTGTTTATAGCTGAACATAAATGACCAATGACATTATGAAACTACCCAAGCCAGCAGACGAACACGAACTACTCACTAAGGGGCCTTTTCGAGCACAATCAAATACTTATAATTCTAAGAGTAATTATCATGTTCCTAAATCTCATATTTTCCAGGCCAGACCAGCTAACTCACCTACTCCCCTGAACTCTTCTCCTGTAAAGCCAAAGATTGAGAAACAGCAGACAGGGTAGTCACCCTCAAATAATGTAGTGTCTAAACCTGCAGTTGGTTCGGTTGTTTCGACCACTGGCAGATTTTGCACGCATTGCAGGAGAAGAGGTCATGTGGTAAATTCCTGTTATGCCTTGCACCCTGAGTGCAAGGCATAACAGACCTACCCCACCCTCATAATCAGAGCGGTAGGTCTGATTATGAGACGGGGATTGCAAGCAAATAAATCTAATGTTGTTCCAGTCATGCCCAATTGGATGACTAACTTTAAACCGTACCTATATTCGGGTACCTTACTTTGTACCAGTGGAAGCTGGAAGTCAGTGCAGTTATTGAGGGACACTGGTGCTTCCAAATCTCTAATCTCTCATCGTGCTCTTGCCGATGTTAGCACAGAAGACACTGGTGAAGTAGTATTATTGCTGGTATTGGAGGTCATGTCCAGCGTGTACCATTAGTTCAAATTCACCTGAAGTCATCTATTACACCAGGTTGGTACACTGTAGCAGTTAGTGAGCAGTTGCCCATCCCTGGGGTTGATGTTCTTGTGGGTAATGATTTTGACAAGTGTCAAGTTTGTGGGGCAGAGTGTCCTATCATGTTTACTAACCCTAGATGTGTGCTGGCTCAACCGGATGCGGATTATGGTGTCATCTATCCAGTCTGTGTTGTGACCAGATCCATGGGTAAGCAGGGTGAGGTAAATCCTGTGACTTCCAAGGTGGATGTTGTCGAGGCCAGGACCCCTTCAGACAGGGAGGTGGAGGTGGACCTTGCGAATACATTCTTAGCTCACGCGGATGTCGAGAGTGAGGCTGGTGCCAAAGCCCTGATTTATTCTGACCCAGAGGATGGTCTGGAAGAGGTGGCACAGGTACCAGTTCCTTGCTCGCTCGCTCCAGCTGTTGAGTCCCAGACCTTGAGTGAATTGCAAGTACTGTTCCCAGTCTAGCTGAATGTTATACAGAAGCAGCTGATACTATTAATACCGTGGATGAGAGTACGGGTTGCTACTTCAATGATTGATGTTTGATGAGACGGTGGAGACCACCAGGAACTCCCTTATCAGATTATTGTGAGTCTAGGACCTAGCTCGTCGTACCCAAGGAGTATAGGGAGCAGGTATTGCAAGCTGCCCATGATGGCCTTATGGGAGGTCACCAATGGATTTCCAATATGTATCATAAAATATGTAAGTTTTCTATTGGCCAAAACTAAAAAAGAATGTGGTCAGATATTGTCGCAATTGTGTTGTATGTCAAGCTGATGGTAAACCTAACCAGACTGTGCCACGAGCACCCTTACACCCTAATGTAGTGCCAGAGGAACCTTTTACACATGTGGTGTTGGATTGTGTCGGCCCCTTACCCCGAACTAAATCAGAAAATATGTTTATGTTTACTATCTTATGTATGACCACCAGGTTCCCTGAAGCATATGCCTTGCGTAACATTAGGGCTTCTGCACTCATAAAGCACATGGAACGGGTTTTTTCATTATTTGGTATGCCCCATATCATTCAAACTGATAATGGGAGCAATTTTTGTTCCAAAACCTTTAAAACTTTTTGTAGTTCTTTTGGAATTCAACATAACTTCAATAGTCTTTATCATCCTCAGAGTCAAGGGGAATCGAGAAGTTCCATCAAACCTTAAAACACATGTTTAAAACAACTGGGGGAGATTCGCCCAGACATTGGGATGACAATTTACCATTCGTACTATCTGCTGCCATGGACGGGTTGCACACTGCCCTAGGCTGCTCCCCATTTGATCTTGTATTTGGACATCAGGTGAGAGGACCCTTAAAAATGTTGCAGGAGAAAATGTTGGGAGATGTAACAGCTAGGCAAAATGAACGATACCTGAAGGATGTGAAGAGCAAGCTGTATCGAACGAAGGAGTTGGCGTTACAACATCTGGGAGAGGCACAACAGGTAATGAAGGAGCGGCATGATAAGTGGTTCAAGGCCAAACTCAGAGTTTTTGATTCAGGAGATTTAGTAATGGTCTTGAAGCCTTGTATTGGACTTCTATGTCACACAAAATTGTAGGACCTTATAGAGTGGTAAAACGTCTGGGTGAACTTACCTATAAAGTCTGTAACCCCAAACATAACCGTCAGTCAATGGTTGTGCATGTGAATCGTTTGAAGGCTTATTGTGGGCCCAGTATTGTGGCTTGTTGTGTTAATGAGGAGGTAAACCCTGAGGAGACAATTGTTGTAGGGGAAGATGGTAATCCTCTTTTATCTAATTCCAGTTCCGGGGAAGAATTGTTGTGTCATTTGCAGGATGAACAGAGAGCAGAGTTCCAAGACCTTTTGAAGACGTTCTCCAAATTGTTTGGGGAGGTCCCCACTCAGACATCTCTCATTACTCATGATGTTCAACTGACAGGTAACTCCAATTCGGCTACACCCATATTGAGTGACCCCCGAGAAACGACGTATCATCAAGGAGGAAGTTGATTATCTTCTTCACCATGGTTTCATTCGACCCAGTCAGAGCACTTGGAGTTCACCGTGTTTAGTGGTACCAAAACCAGATGGAAAATCGCGGTTAGTAGTGGGCTTTAGGAAGTTAAACAAGGTAACTGTAGTTGATGTATACCCACTACCTTTGCTAGAAGACTGCATTGACCAAATTGGTCATGCTAAATATGTATCAAAACTAGACGTATCTAAAGGGGTATCACCAGATACTACTTACTAACTTTGCTAGGGAAGTGACAGCTTATATCACCCCTGATGGAGTATTTGAATTTATGTGATGCCATTTGAACTGTGAAATGCTCCAGCAACTTTTCAAAAGTTGATGAATTCTTTGCTAAAAGATGTGCCAGATTGTAGAGCATACTTAGATGATATTGTGATTTTTAGTAAGTGTTGGGAAGACTATATTTCTAGTTTGAAACACTTGTTTGCAGTGTTACAACATGCTAATCTAACTGTAAATGTAAATAAATGTAGCTGGGCTAAGGAAACAATAATTTACTTGGGACATGAGGTCGGACAAGGTATGATAGTCCCGTTGCAAGACAAGATCCAGGCAATCGTGGATTACCCAGGACTAACGAGCAAGAAATCCGTGCAGAGGTAAATTGGGATGTGTGCATATTATAGAAGATATTGTAAGAATTTTTCAATTGTGGCTGCACCTATAACTAATCTTCTTAGAAAGCAGGTAAAGTTCAAGTGGACACAGGAGTGTCAGAACTCTTTTCAGAAGTTGAAAGGAATACTCTCAACATCACCAGTATTAGCCAGTCCACAATTTCATAAGCCATTTATAATGCACATAGACGCTTCGGATCTAGAAGCAGGTGCGGTTCTTTCCCAGGTAGGACCTGATGATTTAGAGCACCCTGTATACTATTTTTCTCGTAAATTTGATAAGGCACAAACTAACTAGTCTGCGGTAGAGAAGGAAGCTCTTTGTTTGATTTTGGCAGTTAAGAAGTTTGAAACATACCTGTCAGGTAATAAAGTAGTCATGTACACAGATCATAATCCCCTGACATTCATTAACTCCATGAAATGAAAGAACCAAAGAATTCTTAGGTGGTCTTTGATTTTACAAGAGTTCAACATAGTAATTAGACATATCTCTGGAAGGCAAAATGTAAATGCTGATGCCTTATCCAGGGTATTCCCCATTGCAGTGCCCTAATGTGAATTGTTCTATACATGAGGATGTCTTTACCTTTTGGTTATTTCATATGTTTCATTTAATTGATCGTTTTATACATTGATTTTGTGTTGTTGGAGTACTCAATGCTATACCTTATGTAGTCAAAACATGAAATTAACCTTCAGTTAATTTAATTTTTCTTTAAGGACAGGGAGGGATGTTAAAAATCCATATATTTGATTCTAACATTTTTCATGATAAATATATATATCCAACATTTCTTTCCTCAGTTATTTAAATAAAACATTGTATCCAGTTGTTCCAATATATATATGTTTGATTTAAATGTAGCATACTGTAGTGTGCCTGTATTTAATATTTTGTTAATGCTATTGCATATTCATTCCTGTGGGGGGAGACCGTGGCGTCTCATGGGGGGATGACCATATTTGGGATGTTCCAGTAATGTGTGCAGTGTATCAACCTAGCGTCACTGATTCACACCTGTAATTATTCCTGTTTATTGATTATACTTAATTTCTTATTTACACCTTAGCAGTGGTATAGGCATATAAGTTTAGTTATAATTATGTTCTTAAGTATTACTCTCTGATAGCAGAGTATCTAGAGGTTTCATGTGGGTTTTAGTTGGTAACTTGTAGACACCATGCCGTTCATGCTCCAGCAACGCCAGTCGCGTGGGTGGAGCTGGCTGGCATGGGCATGTTGTGAGATAAGTCTGTGGTACTTGTTTATTGTTTAGTAACATAGCTAATTTCCTGGTTAGACCATTATGCGCACACCCATCTATCCATTTAAGTTCTTAAAATAGTGATCAGTGCTTATATAATGATATTGTGTTATTGTATTCTGGTGCATTAATATTTCTGGCTGCTTTTATTTCCGTTTATATGTTTGTATGTTCTTTGTTACCCTTAATTTAAGTACATTGCTTTGTTGAGTAAGCAGTTGACTTATTTACCCTAGACACTTTTAGTAAGCAAGGCCGTATTATTGTATATTTTTTTGCAACTGCAAACAGAGGAACCATACCCAGAGGTCAAGGGTCATAACACTGACAACGGTAGCAATTTTCGGTCTGCAGAGTTCAAACAATTTTGTGAGAAGTAGCATATAGAACATCGCGTGTCCAGCACTTATCATCCACAGAGTCAAGGTGTCTTGGAGAGATTTCACCAGACTATGAAGCAGATGTTACAAACTGTTGGTGAAGACTCTAGACGTAATGGGGATGAGGACTTACCTTTTATCTTGTTTGCAGCTCGAAATGGTTTACAACATTCCTTGGATTGTTCTCCTTTCCAATTAGTTTTCGGACACCTAGTGAGAGGTCCAATCCAGTTGCTGAGTGAAAGGTTGTTAGGAAACGTCTCTCTCCCTGATGGAAGTCGTCTGTTGAGTGAGATCCAGTCGAAGTTGAAGAAGTACCAAAACGTGGCAAGCGAGCACCTGAAGAAGTCGCAGTTGAAGCTGACACAACACCATAACAAGCAGTTCAGAGTAAAGCTTAGATGTTTTCAGGCATGTGATCTTGTTCTTGTTTTAAAGTCCAGAGTGGAAGGTGCTTTAGCTCATCATTTTGAAGGTCCGTTTGAAGTTGTTTGCAGACGATCTGAGTTAACTGATAAAATTAAAAGTCTACAGGACCCTTCCAAAGTTATGGTAGTGCACATAAATAGGTTAAAAGCATTTCAAGGCTCCAGGCTAGTGTCATGTGTGGTACAGGACACAGTCACCCCTGAGAACCATATATCTGATGACTTGTCTAATCCTACCTTTTGTAATTCTAGCTTTGAGGAGATGTTGGGACGCTTGGATGAGGTTAAATAGGGAGAGTTGAGAGTGTTACTACACCAGTATTCTAATCTGTTTGGAGAAGTTCCTACCCAGACCTCTGTTTTGAGCCATGATATTCAGCTTACAGACACCACCCCTATTCGTATGCATCCGAATAGAGTATCTTAAGAAAAGAGAGATATTATCAGGAGGGAAGTGGAGTTCCTCCTGGAGAAAGGTCTAGTTACACCCAGTCAGAGTTCCTGGAGTTCACCATGTTTATTAGTTCCTAAACCGTATGGGAGTTGGCGCTTGTGTACTGATTACAGGCGGTTAAATAAAGTAACTGAAGTAGATACTTTCCCTTTGCCATTGCTTGATCACTGTCAATCAATATCTAAACTCGATTTGTCCAAAGGTTATCATCAAGTGCCTTTGACAAGTCGAGCCAGTGAACATTCAGCTTTTGTAACACCTGATGGTTGTTTTCAACCATCAGGTGTTATGCCTTTTGGCCAAAAACCAAAATGCCTTAAGACCAAAAGGTATGCCTTTTGGTCTTAAGAATGCCCCAGCAACTTCCCAGAGATTAATGAATTTGTTGTTGCAGGATATTCCCAATTTCCGTCCTTATTTAGATGACACTGGTTTGTTTAGTGATTCTTGGCAAGACCATTTACAGGTTTTAAATTTGTTGTTTGCTAAGTTGCTAGAAGCCAATCTTACTGTTAACCCCAAGAAGTGTAACTTTCCTGGAGGTACAATTGTTTATCTAGGGCACGAGGTTGGTCAAGGTCTCAATGTATCATGCCTTTATCTGATAAAATTAATGTCATTGTTAATTATCCTATCTTGACTAACAAAAAAAAACAAGTTCAACGATTTTTTAGGATATGTGTCTATTACCGTAGGTACTGTAAGAACTTTTCTATGGTAGCTTCACCTCTGACTGATTTGTTGCAGCAGAGAACTAAATTTAAGTGAACTCCCCAGTGTCAAGAAGCCTTTGATGGTTTAAAAGGTATCTTATCTTCATCCCCAGTCCACGCTAGTCCTGATTTTACTGTCTTTTATCATGTATATCGATGCTTCTGATTTGGGTGCAGGTGCTGTCCTAATCTAGATTGGATGTGATAATGTTGAGCATTCTGTATACTATTTTTCGAGAAAGTTCTCTAGTACAGAGAGAAATTACTCTGTTGTTGAAAAGGAGGCTTATGCTCTTGTGTTGGCATGCAAGAAGTTTGAAGTATATTTACATGGACATAAGGTTGATGTATATACTGACCATAATTCTTTAATATTTATTGACGGAACGAAAATCCCTAATCAAAAAATTTTGAAGTGGTCTTTGTATCTGCAGGAATTCAATCTCCATATTCATCATATTCCTGGACAGTTAAATGTTCTGGCTGATGCATTGTCTAAAAGTTTCCCTGAAAAAACCTATGTTGAAGACCCACCCTAAAATTTCCTGATTTACCATCATGAGATAATGATAATAATTACTAGTAAGTGCTGAGTTACATGTAATTGATTTTAAACTTGATGATGTTATATTCATATTATATATATTATATATTTATTCTGTATATTGTAGTAGTTGATGCGGTATTTGTGCTTGCACCGTATATTTGTGCAGCTGATGTAGATTATTGTGAATATATATGTATTATTCATGATGTGTGTTTTTGCGGTCCATGTCTGTAAGAATGTGTACACTGTGTCTCACATTGTACTCATTTATTGCGATGGAGGGATGTTATGACCACGTATACACTAGTACGATCATACAGAGTGGTGTATGATGTGCTCAAACTATACAGTGGTATCTTGGCTGATAGCCTCGTATCACGAATATTGTAAGTAGTTTCTAATCTTTTGTGATAGTATATTATTCTAACTTTATGTATTGTCAATGTATGGCATACACATCTAAGTACATTCTATTTCAGTATCAAAGATGTATGCCATGTAATTGTGGATATATATTTAGAAGTCCAGTTATAGCAGTAGCCTAATGTCATGACGTTTGAAAAACATCCTTGTATGCTTATTGTATGTAATGCTACATAAGTGCTGTATAGGTAACATAATGTGGACCATGATAGAGAATATATACATTTAGGTCTCGGATGTATTACTCACATGTATACTGCGTAGTTTCCATTTTAGTGTTGTACCTTGCATTGTCCTCTTGTCACGACATTTAAAGAAATTATGGCACTGAGAAATGCTTTCCACCTAGACAAGCTTTTCATACACAGGTTTTATATATCTACTTCACTTTTATATTCATGTATACATAAGTATAAACAGTTGGCCAACGTCATTGAATCCTCTCTAACCCCACTTCCTCTCCCCCCCCCCCCCCCCCCGTGATGTACCGACTTGCGCCAGCGTTACCATGTCTTATCAATATGAAATCTTTGTGTATATATTTTTATATCCTGATAAATTCTCTTATGTATTGAATTCTTATTATGTAAGGCTGTGCCTCATACTCTTTACTTTGCCGTATATTAAATTAGAAGTTCATGAGTGAGTTATGTCTGTAAATGAGCTAGAGAGAGTTGCAAGTTGAGGGTCAGTTGACTCAGGGAGTTTGGATACAGTGTCACCCACGGGCAGGCTGACGCAAGGTGCCATTACTCCTTGACTTGCCCAGACAAGCTCATGTGTAGCGTTCTAGTCAGAGATTTGTGACGTTATTTTTTGGGGCAAAATCTAGTGCCTGTTAGATTTAGTATCATGTAACAGTATGTATAATGTATAATCATGGATCATTTCTACTGTTGTTTAACATGTATACAAGGTAGTAGAGGTTTTATATGTCTTTCTGAGGTGAAATTCTGAGGAACTTAAGTAATGCCATGGTGCTCTGTGTGATATTGTTTCTTCATTCCTCATGTGTTACTGGTAGTGACACCACCACCCTGTTTTGGTATTTGCAGCATATAGGCGCTAGAGTTCCACTGCGCCAGGCAAAGTTCCTGGTGTCAGCTAGTGTTGATTGATGCAGTTTCCAGACCTGTATTTGATGTATCTTTGCCAGCTGATGAGAAGCTGGATATAAAGTAATAGTGTGTGGTATCAGTAGAATGTATTTTTTTTAGTGTTATGTGGATTGAGATATTAATGCCAGTAAACTTTAATATTTGTTGCTAGCCTTTCACTCCCCTAGAACCTTGATAAATATAATTGGCCAGGCTATGTGTTCCAGTGATGCTGAAGGTTACTCTCTCTTAACAATTAAGTGGAGGTTCTTGTCCGTGTCTTTTAACATTGAAATGGGGGACCGTGACTCATAACAGCATAGCTCATAACATATTATTATGGGGGCACTGACTGTGATCCATAACACACCACACTTGTCTCACCGTCACTACCACCACCACACCTGTCTCACCGTCACTACCACCACCACACTTGTCTCACCGTCACTACCACCACCACACCTGTCTCATCGTCACTACCACCACCACACCTGTCTCACCGTCACTACCACCACCACACCTGTCTCACCGTCACTACCACCATCACCACAATAGTCTCACCGTCACTACCACTACCGCCACACTTGTCTCACCGTCACTACCACCATCACCACCACACTTGTCTCCCTGTCACTACTACCACTACCGCCACACATGTCTCACCGTCACTACCACCATCACCACAATAGTCTCACCGTCACTACCACCACCACCACAATTATTTCACCGTCACTTCCACTACCGCCACACATGTCTCACCGTCACAACCACCACCCACCGCCACACTTGTCTCCCTGTCACTACTACCACTACCACACTTGTCTCACCGTCACTACCACCACCTACCACCACACTTGTCTCCCTGCCAATACCACTAACACCACTCTTGTTTCACCGTCACTACAACCACCTACGACCACTATTGTCTCCCCGTCACTACCATCACCACCACCACACTTGTTTCACCGTCATTACCACCACTTATTACACCTGTCTCATGTCACTACCACTACCACACTTTTTTCACCGTGAATACCACCATCCACGACCACAATTGTTTCACTGTCACTACCTCCAGCGAGTAACGGTGAGGGGGGAGACATCAGAGTGGCGAGATGTCACCAGCGGAGTCCCACAGGGCTCAGTACTTGGACCCATCCTGTTTCTAATATATGTAAACGATCTTCCGGAGGGTATAGACTCGTTCCTCTCAATGTTTGCTGATGATGCAAAAATTATGAGAAGAATCAAGACGGATGAAGATAGACAGAGACTACAGGATGACCTGGACAAACTGGAGGAATGGTCTAGAAAATGGCTGCTAAAGTTCAACTCAGGACAGTGTAAGGTAATGAAATTAGGCGACGGGAGCTAGAGGCTGAACACAAGGTATCATCTGAGACGTGAAATCCTGCAAGAGTCAAATAGAGGGAAATATCTGGGGGTTGATATCACACCGAACCTGTCCCCAGAGGCTCACATCAAAAGAGTATCATCAGCGGCATATGCTAGACTGGCCAACATAAGAATTGCCTTTAGAAACTTGTGTAAGGAATCGTTCAGGACCCTGTATACCACTTATGTAAGACCAATCCTGGAGTATGCAGCTCCAGCCTGAAGTCCATACCCAGTTAAACACAAGACAAAGTTAGAGAAGATTCAGCGGTATGCCACCAGGCTCGCCCCGGAACTGAGAGGATTGAGCTACGAGGAAAGTCTAAAGGAGCTGAACCTCACATCCCTGGAAAACAGTAGAGTAAGGGGGGACATGATAACCACCTACAAAATTCTCAGGGGAATTGACAGGGTGGACAATGACAAACTCTTCAGCACGGGTGGGACACGAACAAGGGGACACAAGTGGAAACTTAGTACCCAGATGAGCCACAGAGACTTTAGAAAGAATTTTTTCAGTGTCAGAGTAGTTAATAAATGGAATGCACTAGGAAGTGATGTGGTGAAGGCTGACTTCGTACACAGTTTCAAATGTAGATATGATAGAGCCCAGTAGGCTCAGGAATCTGTACACCAGTTGATTGACAGTTAAGAGGCTGGACCAAAGAGCTAAAGCTCAACCCCCGCAAGCACAATTAGGTGAGTACCAACACGACCACCCTTGTCACACCGTCAATACCACCAACACCCACACACTTGTCTCACTGTCACCACCACCACCACACTTGTCTCACCGTCACCACCACCACCACACTTGTCTCACCGTCACCACCACCACCACACTTGTCTCACCGTCACCACCACCACCACACTTGTCTCACCGTCACCACCACCACCACCCCAGTCTCACTATCACATGAATATTTTAATTTATTCTTATTCCCGTGTCGTGATATTCTAGTATTACATCTGTCGACTTTAAACTGAAAGTCTAGATGGGCCTCCTGAGGAAGAACTTGCTTTAATAACAGGCTAAGTGTAGTAAGCAGCTCATTCCTCACTCTAGAGACTATAGAACAATTGACTAGGCGCGTGCAAACACCGAGACCTCAAAAGCTTGAAATCCCCTTCATTTAGCCGTCTATTAGAAAGAATAATCACTTAAATAAATTATGGACTGTATGGTTAATTAACTAAAGTCAGAGCCTCAAACACCTACATTGGGGGGGTAATGCTAGAACTTCATATACGTCTAGGAACTAGTGTGGTTCGTGCACCAGTTCATTGTTGAATAAAGAATATTGTGACCAAATTATTATAGAATCAATAGGTAAATACAAATAGAAAATATTAATGATTGTTAGAATTAGAGAACAATCATCTAAGTAAACACATCCATCTCCAGTTCACATGACAAGCATTCAATATGATAATATCATGGATATGTAGAATAAATTGGAGCAATTAAATGTGTACAAAAAGTCTTAGCTTTAAGACGATTTCTATGATATCGTTCGGGCCTCGTCCTCGTGATCTCAGGATCTCCACATAGAAGCCCTTAGAGGTGAATAACACGAATGTAGTTAACGGCTCGTTGACTCCTCAGATACGAGCTGTAATTTAAAGGATATTACGTAGCATTGAACTAGGCTACTTAAATCTCAATATTTATGAAAATAGAAATAAAGATTAGTGCGGTACTAACATTGGATTTTTAGTCGTCTTGCGATGTAACGACAGACTGCCCACAAAATATACAATCTCTAATGATGCATCAAGAAAGAAATATATACTTATCGATGAGTGCAGTGTATGCTGAAGTCTGCCGGTATCGCTTCTCAATCTCAAACTTCTACAATGTTGTACACGTGGTTGAGAAATAGGCTTGAATATCGACGCGCTATTATTTGACCGAGCACTGTAGATCACGTGGAAGAATAATTATTCGTTCTAAGCTGAGTATCAGTGTAATTCTTGCTGATAATCCCAACGTCACGTGTCTCAGACTCTGACGCCACGACTTTCCTGTCCAAGTACGGGCGTTCGCTGCTCACTCCGCAACACGAGCCCGCCACACACACACAATGGCGTCTCCTCCTTCCCCAATCCGCGTCCCGCATTCACCACAGAAATTATTTATCTCGAATATTGCGCTATTTCGCGCAATTGTGGTTGAAATACTTTAATAAAGACTGGGTTGTGATTCTAGGGATTTAAATATTATTGCTTTCTCGTATTATGGTGGTAAACGAGAAATGGAGAAGATTTTAGTTTTCTCCATGGCATTCACGCGTGACAGAAAAACTATTACTTGATAACAATTGTAACTAAAAACTCTCGATTTAGAATTATTTGGGAGTTATGTTATCCACAAATAATTATCACACGGAATACTGATGATTTTAGAGAACCACATTCAATTCTCTAACACACTGGCAATAAATGTGTTTAACTAGATATAATCTGACGCAATACTGGTGCTTGGTTTCGTAAGAATTCCAGCATCCATATGTAGATATAATGGTTAGTTTATGTGAACATTACTGTTAGTAAGTTTTAGTGACTACTGTAGTTAGTATATAATAATACTGATTTATTATAATACAATAGTATTGTATTAGTGTTGGAAATTTCCAACATAACTACGGGGGGAGATTTCTCGGGTCGCAGTGCAGTGTTGAGTACTGACATACCTATCCCGAAGTTAGCATTAATGTTAATATGTTAGTATGTTAGTACACACATAATGGATGTCCCATAATTGTCAAGGAAATACAAGAAATTTAAGTCTTGTAAAGAAATTCATGTTGAATGGAACATGTTATTGGGAATCATCTAAAGTTAACGACTAATAAAGCCTACAATAAACTCTGGGACTGGTGTCGCTATGACATGTAATGTTTATGTTACTAAGTCTTAAAGTCTTGTAAACTCTCAGATACTCTAGACGAAATAATGTTATTGTAGAGGTGACCCACGTGTTACAACAATAGTACAGTAATTCACCTGGAACTGTCGTCGTAGGGAGAGGAAGGGCTGGTAGGGTAGGTGGAGCAAGTCTAGGCTCCTCAGGAAGGGTAGGACAGAGGGAATCAATGCCTCTTAGGGGTCCTATGGGCACATATCCTAAGTGCCAGTGGTGCCGGGCAGGCGTCGTCCGCGTTGGGTCACATGCAGTTCAAATCTGGCCCACTCGGCCTGCGCGGGCTGCCGCGCGGGTAGGCCGTGCGCCGTCGTCGTCCACCAATCAGGGCACAGCCCTGCCTATACTGTAAAATGTCTCCTTGGCGGGCACTTTGAATGTGGTTCCCTCTACACTCCTCCCGTCCCTATAGAACAACGGGTATGTTGGAGGGAAAACGTTTCACTATATACAACATGTCTTTTTTGTAAAAAAGTCTATTTTCATGAATGGGTCCTATTACAATTATTACCCGTATTGTCTTTGCACTATACACGAACTGTTTCAACATTGCATACACTACACTATTCCTTTTCCTTTTTTCTTTTTTTTTTTTCTTTTTTTTTTTTTTTTTTTTCCTGCTCTTATGGCTCACACCGAGGACATGCATACTCTGGTTTTGACCGTACACTCGCCAGAGTCACTCCCACGCAGACCCCATGGAACCATTCCGCGCACATATCGCATTGCACCATAAACTTTCCATCGTATGGTTGCCGACACACACAGTAAAGGTCCTTATATGGCCCTCCCACTGGGTCCTGAACCTGTGACATATGATGTTTAAACTTCTCAATCCAGCCCGGGCATGTACGGTCCTTGCACTTCTTTAGTTTATCATGATTTGCTGTGATGTTGTCATTCTGGAGCTTGACCCTAAATAAACAAGATGAGAACTTGTGGATGATGACGCCTGGGCCCTTCCACTGTGGTGATAGCTTCCGGCACTGCCCCTTCACCTGTGCCGTGTCTAGCAGGTAAACCAGGTCCCCTTTCTCATAGACCTGTAGCCGTGCCCGTAGGTCATAATCTCTCTTCATTCGTTCCTGGTTCGTGGATAGAGACTTCCGTGCCAGTCCATGCGCCTTCTCAATTTCCTTCTGCAAATTTGCTAGGTAAGGTACTGCATCTGATTGAAGTTGCACCTCCCGGGGGTACATTAAATCTATTGGCTGGTTGGTTTCCCAACCGAGCATTAACTTGTTGGGCGTGAACCCCGTCTGTCGGTTCACACTAGACCTGATGGCCCCTGCTATGTGTTGGATATAGGTGTCCCAGCTGTCATGTTGGGAACTGGCATAACACCGCAATGCATCCATGATGGTTCTGTTATACCTTTCCACCTGCCCATTCGCCGACGGCCTGTAGGCGGTAGTACGGGCCTTGTGGATGTGCATCAATTCGCAGAGCTTCGTAAACAAGTCACTTTCAAAATTCCTGCCCTGATCGGTGAAGATTTCAAACGGATACCCGAACCTGGTGAAGAACCCATCGAGTGCTGCTCGGGCGGTGTTCTCTGCCGTCTGGGACGGTAGTGGCACACACTCAATCCATTTAGTGAACTGATCTACCATTACCAGGAGATATTCGTTGCCTTTCGGAGTCTTAGGCAATGGTCCCAGAATGTCCAAGTGTACCCTTTCCATTGGTGCACCCGCCTGGTACTTAAGCAGCTCATGCCTGCTGGTCTTGGATGCTTTTTTGTTCATACTACAGTGGTGGCATGATGCCACGTAATTTGCGACGTCCGTTGATAGTCCGTACCAGAAGTACCTTGCTTTGACCCGCTCCATTGTGCGATTCCGGCCCTGGTGGCCCATATCAGGTATATCATGGCACAGATTCAGTACCTCCTGCCTCAGGCTGCTGGGTACATACAAAAGCTTCTGGGCGGCTCCCCCCTGATCTACTTTGTGCCACCACCAAAGCCCATTTTCCATGAGGAGTGCTTCTTTGTTTAACCAGTAGTATTTTGTTGCAGGGCTGGCCCCGAACAGGTCCCCTTCTGTTGGCTGACGGCCTCCCACCCATTCTCTTACCATTCTCATGTCCGGGTCTCTCTCCGTCCGCTCCTGTAACTCGAGTAAATGCAACCCTAGCCTGTCCGCCGTTGTTCTGGTGATGATCCTAATGTCTACTACTTCTGGGGCCACTGCGTCTTTTTCCTTATAAAGCGTCTCGGCAGGCTTTCTTCGGCCATCTTCGCCAGGGTCCCATGGGAAGACAGCCAAGTTGGAATCCTCCGACCACCAGTCTTGAATAGGGGCTATAGTGCTCACGCGTCTAATCGTCCCCCGGATCTGAACGTTACATGCACATCTGAACGACCCCGTAGCCAGTGGGACGACGTCATCTACCGTCTCCTGGAAGGTCGCCCAGTTCTGATGTGCCCTGCGACAGTATGAGCATCCTCCACACGGCAGGTCCTGCACTGGCACGTCCTGGCGAAAGTGGGTACATGCCTGTTGAGTGCCTCCCTCCCTGGATAAAGAGTCTGCATTGTTGTGTTTTTTACCTGCTCTATGCTGGATTTTTAGATCAAATTGGCTCAGCTCCTCCAGCCAACGTGCTAGTTGGCCCTGGGGGTTCTTAAACCTAACCAGCCAGACCAGGCTGCCATGGTCCGTGCGTATGGTAAAAGGCCGCCCCAAGAGATAGTGCCGGAACAGCCTGGTAAACCTGACTACTGCCAATAGCTCTTTCCTCGTGGTGCAATACCTTCTCTGTTCTGGGGTCAATGCGAAACTGGCATAAGCAATTACCCTTTCTTTCTTCTCTTGAACCTGTAGCAGCTCCGCTCCTATCGCCCAGTCGGAGGCATCGGTGTCCAGGATGAAGGGGTCATGTCCATTAGGTAATCCCAGCACCGGAGCTGTAGTTAAGGCCATTTTGATAGCTGCAAAAGCCTCTTGATGCTTGTCTCCCCATTCGAATCTGTTTCCGCCGGTCAGTGCGTATAGGGGTGCGGCTAACTCTGCAAATCCCTTTATGAAGGTCCGATGGTAGTTGGCCAGTCCCAGAAATCTTTCCACGTCTTTGGATGATCCCGGCTTCTGCCATTTCACCACTGTGTCTATCGCCTCTTTTCCCAGTTCTAGTCCTGCCCTGCTGACCATCCTGCCTAAGAACTCAACCCGTTTCTTAAAGAGGGCGCATTTTTGTGGTTTCAGGCGTAAACCATAGGTTCTGAATCTCGCAAATACCTGTGCTAGGTTGGAGAGGTGGCTTTGGAATGAATCGCCCAGCACCAGGATGTCATCCAAGAATGCTAGCACAGTTTCCCAATTTAGCTCCCGCAACACCAAGTTCATAACCCTGGCGTAGGTAGCCGGGGCATTACAAAGACCAAAGGCCATTTTCTTAAATTCAAACAGTCCGTATTTCGTTATGAATGCCGTCTTCTTCCGATCTTCTTCTGCTATGTTGATCTGATAATATGCCGAGTTGGCATCTAGCTTGCTAAACCATTCGTTTCCCGCCAAGGTGTCCAGGCACTCATCGACTAGAGGGAGTGGGTACACGTCCTTTATGGTGCGAGAGTTCAACCCTCGATAGTCTACACACCACCGAACTGACGCGTCCCTTTTCCTTACCAGAACTGGTGCCGATGCCCACTCAGATACTGACGGTTGGATGATGCCCGCATCGAGCATGCGCTGAAGGTGTCCTTTCTCCTCCTGTGCGAAGCATGCGGGTGTTCGTCGTATTTTTTGCTTCACAGGTCTTGCATTACCCGTGTCGATGTGGTGAGATACCTCCTTGAATGATCCCAGGTCAAATTCACTTGCGGCAAAGATGTCCTGGAAGTTCCATAACAGGTGGGTCAGTTGGCTTGCCTGCTCTGCTGACAGCGTTTCCTCGACGTCCCGTACCATGGTCATCATATGGGGAGGTAATTTGACTTGAGTTTCACTTCGTACCCTCCCCACTGCCCTTGCTGCTACCGCTGGACCCGGCCCCGGTAAAATTTCCCATACTGCCTCTGCATTGGCCACATGCATCCGCCTCTTTAATCTGATATTCTGCCCTGTTACGTTGAGTACACATACCTTCAGGAATTCTCCCTCCTGATGGAGTGTGCGAACCACTGGCACCTGCCCATCCTCCAGGGGCTCCACTATACACTGGGGCATACTTTTGTCCATTTCACATTTGACCCTGGCCACTGAATGTGGTGGGATAACAGTGTATTGGGACACTGCTACCTTAGCGATGCACGGAGCTAGGTTAGGGTCAGGCTCCTCTTTCGTCTCTAGCTTCATAGGAATCACCTGTCCCTGTAATATCATTTGAGACTTGTCTAGGGCTATACTAACACCGTATCTTTTCATGAAATCGAGCCCTAGCAACATGTCGTCTGCAATAGGCGCCACATACACTCCCACAGTGTATTCCCGTCCCGCAACCAGCAAGGAGATGGGGCCCACCAGTGTTCCCGTAAGGTGCATTTGTTTCCCCGCCGTGCTTAAGGTTATGTGTTGTATCACCTGGGGTGGTGGGTTCAACCGTTGATGGATCTCCTGGGAGATAATGGTGACCTCGGCCGCTGTATCCACAATCGCCTTGACCTCCACGTCCCCGATCTGGACTGGGATCCAAAACATAGAGCCGGATCTGAGCTGTCTGATGGTTATGTGATCTCTTCCCCCGTCCTGCTCTTCCGTGCCCGACGTCCCTTGGCCCGCCCCTATCGTGCTCTCCCTTTCTAGGCCTGTTGTACATTGGGTCGGAGTTAGGCCGACTGGACCGACCCATCCGTGTTTAAAGACTCTTTCTCGTCCTCAAATGAAACGCGCAGCTTGTTGCCCAGGGGGTCCCTGAGCCGGCGGCTTCCCTCCCCATCACTTCCCGGTTCCAGACATTCCCGAGCCACGTGACCCTCTTTCCTACATCTGAAACACTGCAGCGATCGCCTGGGAGATGGGGAACGACGAAAATTCGGCGATATGATGGCCATTGTGAGACGCCTCAAACTCTCACACACCTGATCCAATTTCCCGCTGAGTTCTGAGACACCTGCTACCAAGACGTCCAATTTCGCCTCCGTGTCCATGGAAGATGAAGGACCCGAGCCTGCACTCGACGGGTGGTGAGTACCGGTTCCACGGCCTGCGGGACTGGTAGCCGGCGAGGCACCTGGTGTCGAGCGCCGAGAAGCGTCCTTACTCCTGGGTGGTTGCTCATACCGAGAGTACCTGCCCACTGCATTCACTCTTACTGCTGGCCCCTGGGACCCGCGGCGGTGGGAGTCGTGCCTGCTTGAACTTGCGGAGCCGTGGATTGCTACGGCATTGTGCTGGAAGGTTTGGGCCCGGTCGATGGCCTCTTCCATTGACGAATTTCTTGCATTGGCAATGTATTCTGCCAGAGTCTTGTCCTGTAATCCCTGGCCGAATCTCATTACTGCGATTTGTTCCACTTCCCATCGTGGCACATGTTTGTAGGCCCGATGAGCCAAGTGGTGGGCCCTATCTGCCCAATCAGCAATATCTTCTTCTGGTTCCTGCTGGGCCTGGTTAAACTTCATCATAGCTACATCCAGAACTTCCCTATCGCCAAATCGCTTGATCATCTTATGCATCATGCGAATATAATCGATCGACGGTTCTCTGTCCAGTAAGCGATTGTAAAAATCACTTGCCTTACCCTTGAGACACCATCCTAACTGTGTCAATGACGTAGGCCCGCTCCAGTCCTTTTCCGAGGCATAAGACGTGAAGCGGCGGTAGAAGGTGGCCCAATCTGACTTCCCGTCATAGTCCAACGCCCGAGGTGGTGTGCGGAAGGTCTCTTTCTGTTGGCGATAACCTGTCCGCCTGCTGCGGGATAGAGAGGCATCCGAATCGGAAGTCAGAGAGCTGTGTGACGAGTGTCGAGCTGTCCGTCTCCTTGATCGAGCCGATCGATGGTGGGAGGGGCTCCCCTGCCGAGTACCTTGCTGGCCACTAGCCCTGGAGTAAGCTGGTGACTGAGGTCGACGTCCACGTTGGCTGCTGCTGGTGGCACCCCTAGAGGAGTGGCGGGTTCCCGTTTCGCTGGATGAGGACGATGAACGACTTCCTGCCCCCTGACCTAAGGGCCCGGAGCCCTGTTGGGACGGGTCCACCTCAAACGATATAGCAGCCATCAACTCGGGTTTGGTCCGAAGGCGGTTGATATCATAAATGTTGTCCTCCGTGATCACATGGTGACGCCGAAACTTGATAATGCGAGCGGTCAATTTATCTCCTACACCCGGTAGCAGCTGCAGCTCAGCAGCCGAAGCAGAGTTTATCTTGATTAGAGCCATTGTGCCGGTGTCGAAAGTTAAAGCTCCGATATCGTGCCACACCTGGTAATAAGCCTTAGACCTGGGGCCACGCACCTCACATGTATACCACCCCAAACAGAAAAACAAAACAAAAAAAACACAGACACCAATAGCCACACTTAAGGTTCCAATGTTCAGAGATAGAGATAAATGTTCCACAAGGAAAAATAAGCACTGCACAGTCAATATTGTAAATGATGGGGCCAGGTGGGTTTCAAGCAACATAAAACACTGCACACTTAATTGGTACCTAAATCACTGGAGGCTTAGACAAAAACTGGGCACTTACTGCACTTGCAAAGCTGGAAAATCTGATATGGCAGGCACTTTGAGGAACTTTGAGAGAGGCACTTTGAGGAACTTTGACAAGCAATGTGCCTGATTTTCATAAGCACTGGGCTGAGGGTTCTCAAAAACACTTTTTTCAGGTGAACGTGTGGAACTGTGTGCAGGGCGGATCACCATCCACCTTAAATCTGGTATGAACACAAACTCACTGGCTCACTTAATGTATCTCTTTCCCTTGAGCCGTTACTTCTGTAGAAAGCCCAGAACAGGTTACGTCTAGCTAACAGTAGAAATGAGAAAATAACAGACCTGTAGCAAGCACCCTGCAGAGCTGGGACCAGCGTCGCTGTAGTAAACACGCTGGAGACGGATGCGCTCGGGAACGACAGCCTGAAATCCTCCGCGAGCGGATTCGTAAACAATACAGGTCGGGTATGCTCATGAACGGTAGCCCGTATGCCGTGTGAATGGCGGTACTAGTCTCCCCTTCTTCAAAGAACTTGGGGACCGCGGGAATCGGTGCTTATGGGACAAGACAATAAAATGCAACAAATCCGGGGAAATAATCCGTATAAAACACTGATAACTGGAACTTATGGAGAATCTTGGGGGATTGCACGAGATGTGGAATAAAACATATGCACAAAAAAAAACAGGGGTCGAAATATCTTGGGCACCGCTATTGAACAACAAACCGAAGAACATCTATGGTGCAACCAAAGCCAGTAATTCGAGACTGGAACCGTTGAACACTATCTAAGACGTCTTGACTGAAGTCGGCAGAACGATGATGCAGATATCTTGGCGAGGTCCTCTTGATCACCGCGTGGGAACGTTTACTCACTGCGCCAATGTAGAGGTGACCCACGTGTTACAACAATAGTACAGTAATTCACCTGGAACTGTCGTCGTAGGGAGAGGAAGGGCTGGTAGGGTAGGTGGAGCAAGTCTAGGCTCCTCAGGAAGGGTAGGACAGAGGGAATCAATGCCTCTTAGGGGTCCTATGGGCACATATCCTAAGTGCCAGTGGTGCCGGGCAGGCGTCGTCCGCGTTGGGTCACATGCAGTTCAAATCTGGCCCACTCGGCCTGCGCGGGCTGCCGCGCGGGTAGGCCGTGCGCCGTCGTCGTCCACCAATCAGGGCACAGCCCTGCCTATACTGTAAAATGTCTCCTTGGCGGGCACTTTGAATGTGGTTCCCTCTACATTATTGTTAATAGCCTATACAACAAATTAAGAATTAAACATTGAAATATTAAATGATTAAGTTATCTGCAATCAGGAACCCTCTAAAGCTTACAATAAATTCAACAACTAGGGTCGCAGTGATATGTAATGGTATATTACGTAGTTGCTGAATTATAGGCAAACTCAGAAAAAGCTCCTAAGAACTGATAACATTATTGTATAAGTTGTATTCTACATTATTATACAGTAAAATATTATTGGGTCATTCAAGATCAAGGAGACTGATTCTACAATAAGGTCACTGTCTAGGGTCTTTGTGACTTGTAACTATTGAGTTACTTGACAATAAAATCACGCAGCATCATGATCACCCCAAAATCAAATGAGGAAATTTGATTTAATATGTACTGCCGTGCAGTAGTCATTCTGACTGATGGTATAACTAATTTGCTAACTAGCTAAAATAGTGTAATATTAGATAACTAAAAAGATTTATTCATTAAAATCAAGGAAGATTCTGAGTCGACAGTGAGATTAGTAGCCTAGTCATTCTGAATTATGAGCTAATTGAATTGCAGCTCATAGTCTTGAAACTGTAAACTCATTAATACATCCTCAACGTTTAGATGAAAATTGAGTTTATGAAATCAGTCTCTATAAGTATAGTCAACTGTAATTAATTGTGAGTACAGACTAGGCTAGTACTCAGTTGACACTAACTAAAGTCCCTAAACCTACCTAAATAAATGGTTTAAATTTCTAACCTACCTAAGTAGAGACTAAGCTAATTGTGAGCAAAAATGTACTCAAATTAACATTGGGAGCTGTATTGAGCTCGTGAACAGGTTGAGCTATATTGAGCTCATTAACAGTTAACAGAGGGAGCTATATTGAGCTCGTTAACAGTTAACAGAGCGAGCTATATTGAACTCGTTAACATGAGGAGCTATATTGAGCTCGTTAACAGGGTGAGCTATATTGAGCTCGTTAACATGGGGAGCTATATTGAGCTCATTAAGCATGTTAACAGGGTGAATTATATTGAACTCGTTAACAGGGTGAGCTATATTGAGCTCGTTAACATGGGGAGCTATATTGAGCTCATTAAGCATGTTAACAGGGTGAGCTATATTGAGCTCGTTAACACGGGGAGCTGTATTGAGCTCATTAAGCATGTTAACAGAGTGAGTTATATTGAACTCGAATTAACGAGGTGGAGCATTGTATCGTTCAATTATCATGGCGAGCAGTGCTCGTATTAGCATGGGGAACATTAAAGCGCTCAATTGTTACGTTAACTCAGGGTGAGTTATATTGAACTCGAATTAACGAGGTGGAGCATTATAGCGTTCAATTATCAAGGCGAGCAATATTGAGCTCGTATTCGCATGTGGAACAATAAGCACTCAATTATTACGTTAATTCAAAGGTGAGCTATATTGAGCTCATTAAGCATGTTAATTAACAATGCTGATGTTTAATGATAATGCATTAAACAAAGGGAAACCTAAGGTTGCTGGAAATTTAATTACTGCTACGATTAATCCTATTCAAGATAATTTTTAACATTTTCCCAACCTAAACGTTTCACGGGTTATTAGTTCTCTGTAGACTCACTTACGTATTGGTAAGTTTGCAAGTTTGTTCGTGCTGCGCTCCTACACTAATCAAGCAGAAACGAAAGAAAAACAACTCAAACAAAAATTGATATAAGTATTTTCACTAACTCTTAGTGCAGAAAACAATGTATTAATAAGGTTTTCTTGGCAAACCTTAAGCGCAAGTAATTTGGACCTTGGTCCCAGTGAATTTATAATTTTAGAAGTTGCTTGATGACTTCATAATATTGCTAAATTCAGGAAATGCTAGAAGCATTGATTGCTAGATTCTCTAGCCTAATATTATTAATTACCTAGGGAGTGCTGGATTCTCTAGCCTAATATTATCAATTACCTAGGGAGACTGAGTGTGGTCAATTATTACTTATCGAGAATAATTCTAGGTCTGTAGTGGATTCAATGGCTTGGTCGCTGTGACTTGTACTTGTTTAGGTACGGACCACTGGTTTTCCACTGAGAGCTATGAAACATCTCGGCGAATACTAATTGTACTACAGCCAATCGGAGTTTATTACTCAGCTGTGTTTCTCATTTTAGCTGGCTGCTGGAGAATTGATTTACTGCTGACTAATTTATTATTGTTGGCAGGCTTAGGCTTGTTCACATTCAGAACTTTACCAGTAAGTAAGTAGCCACCTGCAGATTGGAGCATATTCATGCCCAATCGTTTAACATGTCCAGTTATGAACTGGTAATAGTAGTCTGCTCCTACTAGTACATCTACATTGTTAAGGCGGTCAGACGTTAACTTGTTGTCAGCCAAATTAATTTCACGTTCCTGCAGGAAGTGGGCTCTGTACCCCAGACCCTTAATATCTAGGTCAAAAGGTATTTGATATACAACAATGGCTTGGACAGCCTTGGCATGACTACCTAGTCGTACAAGCGGTTGAACTACTGAGTATTCATGGGTTTCCCGATTTATCATGAACCCTGACAAGTTTAATTTTACCTGTCTGATTGGTTGTAAATTGAGTGCCTCTGGTGCTTTCTGAGTTATGAAAGTTCTCTGGGAACCTTGATCAAATAGTCCACGAGTGGTGATCTTGGCTCCTCTGTTCTTTACTTGAAGTTGGGCAGTGGGCAAAGCAGCATCCACTTGAGATGCTTGTGAAATTACGCTGTACACATCTCGCACCTTGCAGCACTGAGTAGTAGGGATGACGGTCCACAGGTGATATTTTGTTTTTGGGCAAATATCACACGTGAGAGTCAGGGTTTTCAGGTCCAATATCCCGCGTGAGAGTCAGGGTTTTCAGGTTCCAATATCCCGCGTGAGAGTCAGGGTTTTCCGGTCCAATATCCCGCATATGACTTCGTGTTTTTCAGGTAATTTTTGTCAGTCACAGATTTTAGAAGTTGTTAAAGTTCTTATGATGAAAATAATGTCATGCGAGTTTGTTAAGAGTTCTTATGGGAGAAATTCAAATCGTGTTTATGAGCCAGGATTTTTCAGGTAAATTTTGTCAGTCACAGATTTTAGAAGTAAGGAATTCTTATGATGAAATAATATCATACGAGTTTGTCAAGAGTTCTTATGATGAAAATAATGTCATACGAGTTTTGTTAAGAGTTCTTATGGGAGAAATTTTCAGAGTTCCTACCGATAATAAACCGATATTTAGGCCTTATACATTTAAATTAAGCAGGATTCTTACTTAGAAACTAGTATATTGCTATATAACTGAATCATTTTCCTGCCCCCTCCCCCTGCATCTTCTGCTCATACATCACACCCCTCCCTCCCTCCCCCTTACCTCGCAATCTCTCACCTCACCTGTGTTTACCTTACGGCCCCAGACAGACGTAGCCTTCAGGTCACCTCCTTAATCTTAACTTATCTTATCTTCTCCATAATATCTGGACCGTCCCTCCACTCTCTCTCTCTCTCTTCCTATTTCCTTACAGCTATTTTCAGAAATTCAAATAATCATAGAAGTTTATTTATATGTTTATGGTTGAATTTGTAAAAAGATCATTTTCAGAGAATATTGTCTTAGATGTTTTGTTAAGGAAAACAGACAACTTAGCCATAACATTTAGTTTTATATCCATTTACTGCTATTTCACCTGTAAAGACCAAAATTAAACAGAGCCCAGTTATAGACAGAATTTCGTCAGAGACCAGTTAGTGCCCAAAATTCTTCAGAGTCCACTTTGTTAGCAAAATTAGTTAGAGACAGTTTTAAGCTCAAATTTCATCAGAGTCCAATTAACGACAGAAATTTGACAGAGTTCATTTTCTACCCAATTTTCATCAGAGTCCAATTTATACCGAAAATTCGCCAGAGTCCACTTTGTGCCAAAATATTCAGAGTCCAGTTCATGATCGAAATTAATCAGAGTCCAATTGAAGACCCAAATTTGACAGAGACCACATTTTTGCTACTAGCAGTCCAATCCCCCTGAAATTTTAAACAGTCATATTGCAGTCGTAGTAAATAAGATCAAGTCAGTTACTGAGCTCCAGCTCTCGTCCCCACCTTAGTTCTCTCTCGTATCTTTGTAAATAACCCATCAATTTCCCTGAAATTTTTTTACCATCTGTATTTCAGACATAGTAAATATGATGTAAACAATTATAAAACTCTAGCTCTTGTCCTCTGTCCAAGTTCACTCCTGTAAATTCATTACTATCAGTCCAAATCCCCCTGAGATTTGAACACTCAACTACATTTTCAGACCCCCCTGCAAATAAATCAAAGCAAATTATCGAGTTCCAACTCATGTTCTTCACTTAGTTCAATGTTCATCAAACTGTTTCAGATCAAGCCTCTCTCCAGTCTATCAAAGTAAACATCATTTCCTTTAATACCCTTTTTGTACTCAGCTGTGTAATATTCACACGGTCATATAACACCTTACCTTCAATACCTTTTGTTAACCCAAGTAAGCAATAATCACATGGTCAAAATCTCACTGTACACTTTCCCTCCCTTACCTTCTCATCCCCAACTTATCCAATCTTCAATAATCTTACTGTATTTTCATATTTTCTCTATATCCAGCTGTGTTCTTCCCATTTGTCCATGTTATCTGTGTTCGCTCCATGTTCTACAAATGTTCACAGCAAGCTCAGTTTAAATTTTTTCACCTGTTTTTCTCATTTTTTCTGTTTTCTACCATTCTTCCCCGTATGTTCACTCTGTTTTTGTTATGTTTTTCATGTACATCATATGTTCTCTGTATAACTTTTATACTCAATATTCATGTTCTCAATGTTCTTAGCTTGTTCTTCACATGTTCAGTGTTCATTCTTTGTATTCTCTATGTTCCTTATCATGTCTCCATATTCTCTGTAAGTTCATATTTCCTACATGTTCACTATATTCATCAACTTTTTCTTACATGTTTTCTGTGTTCACCGTATGTTCACTGTGTTCATTCCCTTACATAACCTCAATTTTTATGTTCTTTGTTTCTTTAAACCAATTTGTTTCCTCCATTCACTAACTAGTTCTTTGTCAAATAATATTATACTGCAATACAATTCCCTCAACAATTTTAGTCACCCAGTTTTTATTTGCAAAACTATGTCAAAGTAATTCTCGTAGTCAACTTAATAGTTCTACCAACCCTGTTCTTAAGCAAATCTACACTTTATTCAGTTCCAAATTTACAAAGACAAACCTTTCTTGTAACGTTCCTTAACTAAAAATCTTTCGCCAATCAACTAAAACATCGTCACTTTCGTCATTTCTCAACTAAACTTATTATCCAATCAACCAAAAAATAGTCAGGATTAATCTCATTCAACATCGTTCTTAACTAAAACAACCTTTCTCTTAGCTAAAAATTGTAAAAGGAATCTTTCCAACACTGTTCATAACTAACTTTATTCATCGTCATTCAACTAAAAGTAGTCTTGTTCATCATTTCGTAACAGCCATTATGTTTTCGTTAAGTAAGAAAATATAGTCAAAGATATCTATCTTCGTCGTTCCTAACTGACATTTATACTTTGTGGAGCACTAAAATAGTCACTGTCGTCATATTTTTTTCATGTCTTTCCTCAGCTAAAATAGTCAAATGAAACTTTTTTCAGCACTTTCGTAAAAAATTATATGTCGTTAAGTAAGAAAAATAGTCAAAGATGCTCTTCGAGATAACAAAGACACTCTCAGTGTCATCAAAGTTACTCTTCGAGAAATCAAAGACACTCTTCAAGACATCAAGGACTTACTCAAAGACATCAAAGTTGCACTCAAAGACATCCTTTGAGACATCAAAAACATCCTTTAAGACTTCAAGGGCACTCTTCGAGATATCAAAGACACTCTCAAACACTCAAAAATTTACTCGCATCCTCAAAGTTATTCTCAGAGTCATCAAAAAGTTAATCTCGGTCATCAAATGTTATTCTCTAAGTAACCTTTCGTTCGTCAGAGAAACTTTCTAAGACATCTTCGTTCATTAAAGTTAATCTCAGAGGCATAAAAGTTATTCTCAGAGCTATCAAAATTATTCTCGATGTCATCAAAAAGTATTTTCTCGTTCATCAAAGTTAATCTCAGAGTTAACAAAGGTAATCTCTAACTCACTCTCGTACATTAAAGTTGTTTCAAAGACATCAAAGTTATTCTCAGAGTTATCCAAAGATATTCTCATGTCCACAAAAGTTATTCTGAGCTATCAAAGCTAATCTCAGACATCTTCGTTCATAAAAGATTTTCTCAGTCATGAAATGTTATTCTCTAAGTAACTTTCCGTTCATCAAAGATATTCTCTCTAAGCCATCAATGTTCTTTTCTAAGACATAAAAAGTTATTCTCTATGTCATCAAAAAGTTATTCTCTGAGCTAACAAAATACTACTCATGTTCTCAAAGACATTCTCAAAGTCATCAAAGTTATTCTATGAGCTAACAAAAGTTATTCTCAGAGTCACCTTCGTTCTTCAGAGAAACTTCCCAAAACATCTTTGTTCATCAAAGTTATTCTCGGAGTCATCAAAAGGTATTCTCTAGCTCACTTTTGTTCATTAAAATTAATTTCTATGTTATAAAAGTTATTAACAGAGACATCTAAAGTTAATCTTGCTCATCAAAGTTGTTCTCTAAGGCATAAAAGTTATTCTCAGAGTCATCAAAGTTGTTCTCTAAGATATCAATGTTGTTCTCTAAGACATCAAAGATGTTCTCTAAATCATAAAAGTTGATCTCTAAGTCACCTTCGTTCATTAGAGAAACTTTCCAATCCATCTTCGTTGATCAAAGTTATTCTCAGAGTCATCAAAGTGATCTCTAATTCACCTTCGTTCACCAAAAAGTTGTTCTCTAAGACACCTTCGTTCATCAAAGAAACTCTCCTTCTTCCATCATGTTATTCTTTAAGACATCTTCAGTCATAAAATTTCTCTCCAAAATGTAACTAGTTCAGCTTTTCATACCAAACCTGCACTTCTGTTAAAATATATTTTCTTAGTCACTTTACCCTAAAACTGTTCTCTGAACTACACTGCTCAAACCTACGTAACCTATCCTCTCCACCCAATGTTACTTAGTTAACGTAACGTTCCTAAACCTAACTTTCCTAACATAACTTACCTTACCTTACCTATCTTACCTAACTTACCTAACCTAACCTAACCTAACCTAACTTATCCTGCTTAACCTAACTTAACCTGCTTAACCTAACTTACATAACTTAACCTAACCTAACCTGCATAACCTAACTTTACCTATCCTAAATTAACTTATCTTACCTTACCTATCTTACCTAACTTACTAACTTAACCTGCATAACCTAATTTACCTTACCTTACCTATCTTACCTAACTTACCTAACTTAACCTAACTTATCCTGCTTAACCTAACTTACCTTACCTAACTTAACCTGCTTAACCTAACTTACATAACTTAACCTAACCTAACCTGCTTAACCTAACTTACCTTACCTTACCTATCTTACCTAACTTAACTAACTTAACCTATCTTATCCTGCTTAACCTAACTTACCTACCTTACCTAACTTAACCTAACCTAACTTACCTACCCTACCTAACTTAACCTGCTTAACCTAACTTACCTTACCTAACTTATCCTGCTTAACCTAACTTAACCTAACCTAACTTACCTTACCTTACCTAACTTTCCTAACTTAACCTAACTTATCCTGCTTGACCTACCTTACCTAACTTAACCTGCTTAACCTAACTTACGTAACTTATCTTACCTATCCTAACCTAACCTAACTTGCTTTACCTAACTTAATCTTACATTCCCAAACTGATGTATCCTAACTTATCTAGTCCAACCAGACATGATCTAACTTACATAATTATTCCTGCTTGTCTTTTGTGTTTCATCAATCATTGTCTCAATTCATTTACTCATTTCAAGAGTTAATTTCTCAAATGGACATTTTTGCATTTCAAGTGTTTTTTGTTTAAGATTGGGTGTTTAACTATTTCAAAGGATTTTAGTTATATATGGGAATTTACTCGTTTCAAGGGCTAATTTCTCAAATGGTAATTTTTGAAGATCAAGGGTTATTTGTTAAAGTTCATCAAGTTGCTCATAAGTTGTATTTATTATGTTTGTTATCATTTATTCTTATTCCACAACCCCTTAACCTAACCTCTTGTAATCTTAGTGTATTTAGTAGGTTCTATCATACGTTCTTATTTCCCAGCCTTTTAACCTAACCTTTCAGATGTAGTTTATTGTGTTTCTGACGTTAAGCAAGTTAGGTTAGGTTAGGATAGGTAAGATAAGTTACGTAAGTTAGGTTAAGCAGGTTAAGTTAGGTAAGGTAGGTTAAGCAGAATAAGTTAGGAGTTAGGTAAGTTAGGTAAGGTAAGGTAAGGTAAGGTAAGTTAGGTTAGGTTAAGTTAGGTAAGTTAGGTAAGTTAGGTTAAGCCGGATAAGTTAGGTAAGATAGGTAAGGTAAGGTAAGTTAGATTAAGCAAGTTAGGTTAGGTTAAGTTATGTAAGTTAGGTTAAGCAGGTTAGGTTAGGTAAGGTAAGTTAGGTTAAGCAGGTTAAGTTGGGTAGGGTAGGTAAGTTAAGTTAGGTTAAGTCAGGTAAGGTAGGTAAGTTAGGTTAAGCAGGATAAGTTAGGTAAGGTAGGTTAAGCAGAATAAGTTAGGAGTTAGGTAAGTTAGGTTAGGTTAAGTTAGGTAAGTTAGGTTAAGCCGGATAAGTTAGGTAAGATAGGTAAGGTAAGGTAAGTTAGGTTAAGCAGGTTAGGTTAGGTTAAGTTATGTAAGTTAGGTTAAGCAGGTTAAGTTAGGTATGGTAAGTTAGGTTAAGCAGGTTAAGTTAGGTATGGTAAGTTAGGTTAAGCAGGATAAGTTAGGTTAAGTTAGGTAAGATAGGTAAGGTAAGGAAAGTTAGGTTAAGCAGGCTAGGTTATGCAGGTTATGTTAGGTAAGATAGGTAAGGTAAGGTAAGTTAAGTTAGGATAGGTAAAGTTAGGTTATGCAGGTTAGGTTAAGTTATGTAAGTTAGGTTAAGCAGGTTAAGTTAGGTTAAGCAGGATAAGTTAGGTAAGGTTAGGTAAGGTTAGGTAAGTTAGGTAAGATAGGTAAGGTAAGGTAAGTTATGTTAGGAAAGTTAGGTTTAGGAACATTACGTTAACTAAGTAACATTGGGTGGAGAGGATAGGTTACGCAGGGTTGAGCAATGTAGTTCAGAGAACAGTTTTAGGGTAAAGTGACTAAGAAAATATATTTTAACAGAAGTGCAGGTTTGGTATGAAAAGCTGAACTAGTTACATTTTGGAGGGAAATTTTATGACTGAAGATGTCTTAAAGAATAACATGATGGAAGGAGAGTTTCTTTGATGAACGAAGGTGTCTTAGAGATCAACATTGATGAAGTAAGGTGAATTAGAGATCACTTTTGATGACTCTGAGAATAACTTTAATGAACGAAGATGGATTGGAAAGTTTCTCTAATAAACGAAGGTGACTTAGAGTTTAACTTTTATGGTTTAGAGAACATCTTTGATGTCTTATAGAACAACATTGATGTCTTAGAGAACAACTTTGATGACTCTGAGAATAACTTTTATGTCTTAGAGAACAACTTTGATGAGCAAGATTAACTTTAGATGTCTCTGAGAATAACTTTTATAACATAGAAATTAACTTTAATGAACAAAAGTGAGTTAGAGAATACCTTTTGATGACTCCGAGAATAACTTTGATGAACAAAGATGTTTTGGAAAGTTTCTCTGAAGAACGAAGGTGACTCTGAGAATAACTTTTGTTTGCTCCTAGAATAACTTTGATGACTTTGAGAATGTCTTTGAGAACATGAGTAGTATTTTGTTAGCTCAGAGAATAACTTTTTGATGACATAGAGAATAACTTTTTATGTCTTAGAGAAGAACATTGATGGCTTAGAGAGAATATCTTTGATGAACGGAAAGTTACTTAGAGAATAACATTTCATGACTGAGAATAACTTTTATGAACGAAGATGTCTGAGACTAACTTTGATAGCTCAGAATAACTTTTGTGGACATGAGAATATCTTTGGATAACTCTGAGAATAACTTTGATTTCTTTGAAATACCTTTGATGTACGCGAGTGAGTTAGAGATTACCTTTGTTAACTCTGAGATTAACTTTGATGAACGAGAAAATACTTTTCGATGACATCGAGAATAATTTTGATAGCTCTGAGAATAACTTTTATGCCTCTGAGATTAACTTTAATGAACGAAGATGTCTTAGAAAGTTTCTCTGACGAACGAAAGGTTACTTAGAGAATAACATTTGATGACTGAGATTAACTTTTTGATGACTCTGAGAAAAACTTTGAGGATGCAAGTAAATTTTTTAGTGTTTGAGAGTGTCTTTGATATCTCGAAGAGTGCCCTTGAAGTCTTAAAGGATGTTTTTGATGTCTCAAAAGATGTCTTTGAGTGCAACTTTGATGTCTTTGAGTAAGTCCTTGATGTCTCGAAGAGGGTCTTTGATTTCTCGAAGAGTAACTTTGATGACACTGAGAGTGTCTTTGTTATCTCGAAGAGCACCTTTGACTATTTTTCTTACTTAACGACATATAATTTTTTACGAAAGTGCTGAAAAAGTTACATTTGACTATTTTAGCTGAGGAAAGACATGAAAAAAATATGACGACAGTGACTATTTTAGTGCTCCACAAAGTATAAATGTCAGTTAAGAACGACGAAGATAGATATCTTTGACTATATTTTCTTACTTAACGAAAACATAATGGCCATTACGAAATGATGAACAAGACTATTTTTAGTTGAATGACGATGGATGAAGTTAGTTATGAACAGTGTTGGAAAGATTCCTTTGACAATTTTTAGCTAAGAGAAAGGTTGTTTTAGTTAAGAACGATGTTGAATGAGATTAATCCTGACTATTTTTTGGTTGATTGGATAATAAGTTTAGTTGAGAAATGACGAAAGTGACGATGTTTTAGTTGATTGGCGAAAGATTTTTAGTTAAGGAACGTTACAAGAAAGGTTTGTCTTTGTAAATTTGGAACTGAATAAAATGTACATTTGTTTAAGAACAGGGTTGGTAGAACTATTAAGTTGACTACGAGAATTACTTTGACATAGTTTTGCAAATAAAAACTGGGTGACTAAAATTGTTGAAGGAACTGTATTGCAGTATAATATTATTTGACAAAGAACTAGTTAGTGAATAGAAGAAACAAATTGGTTTAAAGAAACAAAGAACATAAAAAATTGAGGTTAAGTAAGGGAATGAACACAGTGAACATACGGTGAACACAGAAAACATGTAAAAAAAAGTTGATGAATTGAGTGAACATGCAGGCTATTAGAACTTACAGAGAATATGAAGACATAATAAGGAACATAGGGAATACAAAGAATGAACACTGAACATGTGAAGAACAAGCTAAGAACATTGAGAACATGAATATTGAGTATAAAAGTTATACAGAGAACATATGATGTACATGAAAAACATAACAAAAACAGAGTGAACATACGGGGAAGAATGGTAGAAAACAGAAAAAATGAGAAAAACAGGTGAAAAAATTTGAACTGAGCTTGCTGTGAACATTTGTAGAACATGGAGCGAACACAAATAACATGGACAAATGTGAAGAACACAGCTGAATATAGAGAAAATATGAAAATACAGTAAGATTATTGAAGATTGGATAAGTTGGGGATGAGAAGGTAAGGGAGGGAAAGTGTACGGTGAGATTTTGACCATGTGATTATTGCTTACTTGGGTTAACAAAAGGTATTGAAGGTAAGGTGTTATATGACCGTGTGAATATTACACAGCTGAGTACAAAAAGGGTATTAAAGGAAATGTTGTTTACTTTGATAGACTCGAGAGAGGCTTGATCTGAAACAGTTTGATGAACATTGAACTAAGTGAAGAACATGAGTTGGAACTCGATAATTTGCTTTGATTTATTTGCAGGGTGTCTGAAAATGTAGTTGAGTGTTCAAATCTCAGGGGGATTTGGACTGATAGTAATGAATTTACAGGAGTGAACTTGGACAAAGGACAAGAGCTAGAGTTTTATAATTGTTTACATCATATTTACTATGTCTGAAATACAGACGGTAAAAAAATTTCAGGGAAATTGATGGGTTATTTACGAAGATACGAGAGAGAACTAAGGTGGGGACGAGAGCTGGAGCTCAGTAACTGACTTGATCTTATTTACTACGACTGCAATATGACTGTTTAAAATTTCAGGGGGATTGGACTGCTAGTAGCAAAAATGTGGTCTCTGTCAAATTTGGGTCTTCAATTGGACTCTGATTAATTTCGATCATGAACTGGACTCTGAATATTTTGGCACAAAGTGGACTCTGGCGAATTTTTGGTATAAATTGGACTCTGATGAAAATTGGGTAGAAAATGGACTCTGTCAAATATCTGTCGTTAATTGGACTCTGACGAATTTCTGTTGATAATTGGACTCTGATGAAATTTGAGCTTAAAACTGTCTCTGACTAATTTTGCTAGCAAACTGGACTCTGAAGAATTTCTGTTGATAATTGGACTCTGATGAAATTTGAGCTTAAAACTGTCTCTGACTAATTTTGCTAACAAAGTGGACTCTGAAGAATTTTGGGCACTAACTGGTCTCTGACGAAATTCTGTCTATAACTGGGCTCTGTTCAATTTTGGTCTTTACAGGTGAAATAGCAGTAAATGGATATAAAACTAAATGTTATGGCTAAGTTGTCTGTTTTCCTTAACAAAACATCTAAGACAATATTCTCTGAAAATGGTCTTTTTACAAATTCGGTCATAAACATATAAATAAACTTCTATGATTATTTGAAACTCTGAAAATAGCTGTAAGGAAATAGGAAGAGAGAGAGAGAGAGTGGAGGGACGGTCCAGATATTATGGAGAAGATAAGATAAGATAAGATTAAGGAGGTGACCTGAAGGCTGCGTCTGTCTGGGGCCATAAGGTAAACACAGGTGAGGTGAGAGATTGCGAGGTAAGGGGGAGGGAGGGAGGGGTGTGATGTATGAGCAGGAGATGCAAGGGGGGGGGGGGCAGGAAAATGATTCAGTTATATAGCAATATACTAGTTTCTAAGTAAGAATCCAACTTAAATGTATAAGGCCTAAATATCGGTTTATTATCGGTAGGAACTCTGAAAATTTCTCCCATAAGAACTCTTAACAAAACTCGTATGACATTATTTTCATCATAAGAACTCTTAACAAACTCGTATGATATTATTTTCATCATAAGAACTTTAACAACTTCTAAAATCTGTGACTGACAAAATTTACCTGAAAAACCCTGGCTCATAAACACGATTTGAATTTCTCCCGTAAGAACTCTTAACAAACTCGTATGACATTATTTTCATCATAAGAACTTTAACAACTTCTAAAATCTGTGACTGACAAAAATTACCTGAAAAACACGAAGCCATATGCGGGATATTGGACTGGAAAACCCTGACTCTCACGCGGGATATTGGAACCTGAAAACCCTGACTCTCATGCAGGATATTGGACCTGAAAACCCTGACTCTCATGCGTGATATTTGCCCAAAAACAAAATATCACCTGTGGACCGTCATCCCTACTACTGCACTGTACTGGTGTAGATTCTCTACCTCCTATTCTAGGATTGACATAATTTGTCCTAACTAATTTGCACAGTGCAGCATGATGCTTGCCCCTACTACACCTATTGCAGGTGTTAAGTGGGGTGTCGCAGCTATTAACATTATGTGATTTGAGACACCTAGTACATTTATGTAACTGTTTGAGTCGTCTGACTCTTGTGTCTCTATTAGGGTAATTAGTACATTTGTACAGAGAATGTTTTTGATTGCAAAACAAGCACATTCCCCATCCTACAGCTCGTTTAGGGGTTACCAGTTTAGGTAAAACAGTACCTGCAGGTTGTGATGGTTTTGCTGCTTGCGTTTGCTTGTTATTGATTCTCTTGTGAGTACTTGGTGTACTCTGGGGAGCCATTACTGGGCTCTTGGGAGTGCTCTTTGGACTATTAGGTCTCTTAGGAGCACCTGTGGGGCTCTTGGGAGTGCTCTTTGGACTATTAGGTCTCTTAGGAGCACCTGTGGGGCTCTTGGGAGTGCTCTTTGGACTATTAGGTCTCTTAGGAGCACCTGTGGGGCTCTTGGGAGTGCTCTTTGGACTATTAGGTCTCTTAGGAGCACCTGTGGGGCTCTTGGGAGTGCTCTTTGGACTATTAGGTCTCTTAGGAGCACCTGTGGGGCTCTTGGGAGTGCTCTTTGGACTATTAGGTCTCTTAGGAGCACCTGTGGGGCTCTTGGGCCTTACTGATGAATCAGTGTTTGACTTATTGTTATCACATAGATTATTAGTACCCTTATTACCTAGTGACAGTGTCACTTTAGGAGTTCCAGGTAAGGAAACTGATGGGGGTACAGTTTCGGTGCATTCAGAAGAGGTATTAAGTGCCTGGTTTGCTGAATGATTCCTTATATTGCGCAAACCTGTAAATATATCCTGCATTGACAGGACATTACCATTCTGGTATACATATAATTTATTGAGTGTGTCACCAGACAATTTTCTTTGGATGATTATTTTAGTCATCCACTCAGCAGTTGGGTGATCCACCTCTTTACTGAAGAAATTTAACAGTGACTCAAGCTGAAAACTAAAGGCTTGTAAAGAGTCAACTGATTGTTCTGGTGGAGATAAATCTAGTAATTGGTGTATAAGGTTTATAATAGTCTTCTCATGTTAGCACTTACTCTAGAAGGCTGGTGTGAGTAATTGTGACCATTACTTGTGTTGCTTAAGGCTTCTTGCTTAGCCTCAGCTTTAATTACAGCTTCGGCTGCTGCTGCAGCTTTAGCTTTATCATTTTCTGGTTCAGATTCACTGATTATTGCAGCTTCACTAAGAGTTTCATCCGCAGCTTCACTTGTTTCTCTGGGTTCCTGTGAGGAGCTAGTTACTTCAGTAGCCTCACGCATTGAATTTATAGAATCCAGAGAACATTGAGAAGAGCTGTCTGAAAATTGATCAGACTCTGTAAATAAATTATTACATGAAGTTGTATTAGATGAGATGTTAGAAAATGAAGGTTGAACTTCAGTTGTTGATCCTGTGTAGTGATCAGTATTGATTAAAGCATTCTCCTCATCTTGAGGTAGCTCATGTATTTCATCTGAGCTGGGTGCTTGATCGGGTGTAGGTCTACTACAAAAATGTTCTATCCACTCAGGAACATTTTGTGTCGCAAGCACTTTGTTATATTGATCTAACTTGTTTTGAATTGTATTTTCATAGTTGGCAGGATCAGATTGTATCAGACGCAATTCGTCTGGATCAGTATTACTGCTAAGGAGTATGTTCCTATAAGACTCGATTGTATCCTTCACCTGGACATATTTTTTACTAGCCACCTTTGTGGAAATGTTTAGCTCGAAGAAGTCAACTGAGTTGGTTTCTAAACAGTTGTCACATTTGTCAAGTAGTCTTGATAGGTGATTTTGAAGACCTCTCAGGCCAATACAGGTTCTCTTCAACCCGTTCTCACACAAGACAGCACATATATGACTTAATGCTTAAGGTCAATATGTTGAATATGATTTAGTACATATGTGATATATTTCCAGTTACCTTTTTTACCAAGGCCCAAACTCTTCCTCACGTACCAATTTACGTGTCACAGTACCCGTCCGTCAACATAGATAGCAGAATATTTGTGATTGGTTCAATTATAATGAAAATTGTAGTTTTCACATCCCACATGAGTTGTGAAATTTACCTACCATTGTCCATGCTCTTAGAATATAACAGATCAGCTACTTCCTATTGAAGGCTCGTAGTTTTGTTTTGAGAAATATTAGTTGTTCTCAGTAAATTATAATAAGCACTATAAATTATTACATAGAATAACAGTGCTTCACCAATCAATATTATATACCATAGTTTGCGCTTTAAAAATCTTTAAAGAATGTTTTGTAGGAACGCTAACAGAAAACGATGTTATGTTGGAATGTTTATGGGGTAAACTACTGCAAACTTGGGGATCACTTCCACCCACAGGAAGGGAATGCATGGGGTCCAATACCATCCACTGGATGTGTATGGCGTCCACTACCACCGACAGGATGGGTATGGGGCTCACAACCACCCACAGGATGGGTATGGGGTCCAATACCACCCACAGGATGAGTATGGCGTCCACTATCACCCACAGGATGGGTATGGGGCTCCAACCACCCACAGAATAAGTATGGGGTCCAATAACACCCACTGGATGTGTATGGCGTCCATTGCCACCCACAGGATGAGTATAGGGTCCAGTATCGCCCACAGGATTAGTATATAGAGTCCACTGCCGCCCACAGGGTCGGTAAAGGGTCCACTACGACCCACAGGGTTGCTAGGGGGTCAACTGCCGCCCACAGGGTCGGTAGGTGGTTCACTACCGCCCACAGGGTCGGTAGGGGGTCCACTGCCACCCACAGGGTCGGTATGGGGTCCACTACCGCCCACAGGGTCGGTAGGGCGTCGACAGGGTCGGTAGGGGTCCACTGCCGCCCACAGGGTCGGTATGGGGTCCACTGGCGCCCACAGGATCGGCAGGGGGTCCACTACCGCCCACAGGGTCGCTATGAAGTCAACTACCGCCCATAGTGTTTGTATACTGCCCACTACCGCCCATAGTGTTATTATGGGGTCCACTACCCCTCATAGTGTCGGTATGGGGGTCCATTACTACCCATAGGGTGTGTCTGGGGTCTATTTTTTTCTGTATAGCAGAGGTGGCAATACTGCTTTTCCAATCTCATTTGTTGTTCAATGTAAAATATTTGTTGCTCGTCTTGCAACAATTTATATATATATATATATATATATATATATATATATATATATATACATATATATATATATATATATATATATATATATATATATATATAGTATAGTGCCTTTGCAATAATGTACCAATGTGTGTATTTGTTGTATTGTATTGTTGAAATACATTGTTCACATGAAATACATGTGAAATATTGTTGAAAACATCTTGATGACTTATTAAACCAAAATTATTTATTAGTCACAAGAAAGACAAAAACGCGAACTATATGTTAAACCTCTACCAGACAAATATTTTAAGTAAAACCGAAAATATTTGAAGTTTTATAAAAGGGGCAGTTTTCATTGCTCGTCGAGCTCGAAAACCGCAGCATTCATCTCAGAACCATGCCTATTTCACACAGATTCCTTAATAAACGTAAGAGTTTTATATGCCACAAGAAAGATATAAATATAAGCTTCATTCTAAATACCTTACCATGGGCATATTTAAATTTAAAGCGAAGATACGTGTACTGTTATAATAGCCGAGCTTTGACCCCGGACAGATTGATCGACCGAGCAACTCTCTCTCAGAACAATGTTTATTTCAAGTGAATTCGTTAATAAACATATATGTTTTATATGTCTCAAGAAAGGCAGACATATAAGCTTCACTTTAAACACTTTACCATAGACATATTTAAAGTTCTAATGAAGATACATGTATTTTAAAAATTACGGAGCTCCCACCCCGTACAGACTGAACGACAGAGCAACTCTCTCTCAAATCAATGTTTATTTCACGTAAATTCATTAATAAACACAAATGTTTTATATGTCTTAAGCAAGATAGAAATAAGAGCTTCCTTTTAAATACATTACAATAGACATATTTATAGCTCAAGTGAAGATACATATGTTTTTATAGTAGCGCTCAGTAGCTTGTCGGGCATGGAGTGCAGACGCCTACGCACTTGCCGATATATTGTATAATTAACAAAGATACGCTAATAAAGCCTAAAATCTTGTATGCCTCCAGAAAGACCGAGATATGAACATTATTATGATTTCACCAAATGAAATATATCATGTTCGAGAACATGATATATCATGTTCTCCATATATCATGTTCATGAACATGAACAAGATATATCAATTGTAAATTAAGTATCGACTCTTGCTTGGGCGAGAGAGATGGGGCGACTCTCGCCCCATCTATTGGAGATTCTGTCCACTAAAGACCCAAAGCAACTCAAACCCTCCTAGCATTATTTAAGTAATGAAGTAATATGGTATATTTACTATAATGTGGGTGCTGAATGCAGAACATGAGAAAACATATATTTACTCCAAACTAATATAATTTCATTATGAAATAAGTAGCATCAAAGGAAGTCAACGGTCCAAGCGTCAATGTTGTGGAGCGACTTATCCAAGATATATCGTTGTTTGGAAAGTGTTTGTTGGCATATCCAGTTGTTGCACTTCTCTGCACAAATTATCACAAATTTAAATTATAATGTTAACAAGTAGAATACGTATTTTTAATAAAATCTAACATAACTAGCCAGAAAACATTTAACATTTATTAAAAAAATATATGTTTGGAAGTTAAATCGACTTCATAGGACAATAGTTTTGTTATATATACTCGTTATTCTTTGACATGCGTTCGCTACTTAAACTACCATGTACTGTACTTATGTAAAATCTCCCATGTCAAGTTCAAGTTCAAGTATGTTTATTGAGATAAGCAATAAATACATCTCAAAGGGATAGAGTAGCTTAGGCTATTTCTACCCCCCTCTACTTCAAGTCCCTCAAGGGGCGCACAAATTCAGTGAGTACAAATAGACAAATAACATTACAAGAATCCCATTTAATCTCCCATGTCTCTTCGCTCATCTCACCGAACCCTACAGGTTCTGTGATATATTGTTTAATTAATTGAGATTCACAAATAAAGCTGATAATTGTATCTGTTAACAAAAAGGCAGTGCTTAGTTTAGTTCATTTATTATGCACCGCATACCCATCCTATGGGCGATAGTGGAGTGTTACAGAGGCACATAATGGGCTCAGGGACTGAGCCCCACAATTCATACAGCCAAGGAAGTTATAATCTTGATAAGCTAGTTATAAAAGTCAATGCACATTGTCACATCAACAATGGGCTCGAGACCGACCACAAGTACAGTTTATAATTTAAGCAACTGACATATATGGAGGGCTAGTGTCACAATTGATATGTTTATCCTACACATAACCCCCTCTCCCCCATCCAATGGGCAGCGGTGGATAGGTCACAATCAAGTCGTTTTTTGCGTTATATTTAGAGATTAGATCTTATTGGGTGCTGAAAGA
>NC_091158.1:41713938-41736438 GCF_040958095.1 Procambarus clarkii
TCCCGGGTGATGTAGCTTTGCCTTCATGTAGAGCAGAATCTAGTTCGTATTCAGTAAAAGCATGTCACAGTCATCCTCTTGATGAAGCATGAAGTCAAGGAACCTTGCCCTATCAGTATATCTATCATTTAATTCATTCTGTGAGGGTAGAGGAAGACTGTCAAAGCTGGAAGTCGTGGCCCAAGCACCAACAAGCTCATTTGATCTGTGCAGAGGATTAGGGTACGAGATCTCTGCAGCATTTTTCCCTTTGATCTTGTTGATATCCTTCCATGCCCGACTTAGTGGCGTGTGAGAATTGAGACCACGGACAAAAGTTTCCCAGTCTGTCTGCCTCAGCTCCACCATACGTTCCCTGGCCTTAGCCAGAGCCGCTTGAAAGAGCCGAAGCATTTCAGCAGTGCGGGTCCTTCTACAAGCTAGTCCAATTATTCTGGCAGTGCGTTTTAGTGTCTGCAATTTAGAATCATTATAATAAACATAAGTGCTATGACCAGTGTAATTTGGGTTACATGGCCTGGACGATGAATCAAGTGATTCTATAAACTGTTCGATAGTACCTGTGAGCTCATTGTTAAAATCTTCAACTGATGAAGGCTCAGATGAACTGCACCAATCTGACACATGAGCAACAAGATTGTCTCGTTGATCGATGGGCACAGCCAGCCTCTTCCGCTTGAACACTCCACCAGGGAGGATAGAGCTTCCAATGCTTACAGTGGCTAATATGGCCAGATTATCAGACGCAATATCTGGCACTATTGACGAGGCGCACACGGTGTGGGAGACGTTGAAACCGAGACATAGATCAAGAATACCTCCGTAGATATTCGTCGGTTCAAGGTCACCCACAATCTGTGCATCATCGTGACTACCTAATAGTGACACCAGTTGGTTGCCGTTACGATTACTGAACTGCGAATTACCAATATTCCTGTCTAGCGTTATAATCACCTTTAACGATGGTAGGCTCAGTCTGAATACAGATAGGAAGGTCAGCATAATTAAAGTTACAAGGAGTCGATTATTTAGTACATAGTTGTTTTTCTCTTAAACTGGATGATAGAGGGGGAGTCTTTAACGTGATTGGGAATACATACATACATACATACATACATACATACATACATACATACATACATACATACATACATACATACATACATACATACATACATACATACATACGTACATACATACATGCATACATACATACATGCATGCATGCGTACATACATACATCCATCCATCTATCCATTCATACATGCATGCATACATACATACATACATACATACATACATACATACATACATACATACATACATGCATGCATGCATGCATACATACATACATACATACATACATACATACATACATACATACATACATACATACATACATACATACATACATACATACATACATACATACATACATACATACATACACGTCCAGTAAGCATATAGCTATTTCGGGACAAAATCCAATACAGTTTATATTGGTGAGACGCAACTGCGATGAGGAGTTTAAATATCACAGGAACTGTAGGTTAATGTGTGACATAAGTGAGGTTAGATGTGGCATCTACAAGCATCAGCTGGAGGCTGATGGAGTGTTGTGGAGGCTGGTGGTACTATGTCCAGATGTTGGAGGGTGAATTTGACTCTCCCCCCCCACGTTTACCGCAGTACGTCTAAGGTTACTTTCCACTCTCGCTTACCACGGGTATAACCCCCCCCCCCCAACACACACACATGCATCAGATTCTTAACTTACAATATTTATGATTTACCAATTTATGTTACTACACTGACTCTCAATTTCACAATATTGTATAAACTTTGATGATTCGCTCGTCTATGGGTCATCCAATAATGTTAGCAGACTTCTAGATGTTACCACTGCTAGGTTTAGGCTCAGCTACAAGTACCTCTGGAAGTTTGTAACATCTGATGATGTAGATTTGACTAAATGTAAACTCTGTCAGCAGAACTATTCGCATACTTTGCGTCATTATATAATGGAATGTGAAAAATCGCGGAATTTAAAGATAACAACATCAATAGTGTCCATGAAATGTGTAAGTACTTCATTCATAATGATGTGCTGCCCGAAATCTTAGCGAAGTATCCAAAATTTGCTTACTGTAGGTAATGCATACACATGACTGTAAAGCTGCCGCCCAGTTGGGTGGGTGTGGAGCACATGACTGTAAAGCTGCCGCCCAGTTGGGTGGGTGTGGAGCACATGACTGTAAAGCTGCCGCCCAGTTGGGTGGGTGTGGAGCACATGACTGTAAAGCTGCCGCCCAGTTGGGTGGGTGTGCAGCAAGACTAGTAACTGTGCGACTCCTCATAAATGTAAAGTGCCTTGTATAGTGATTGTTGTGAGCCTCTTGTTGAATCACTTGTGACACAAAAGATTATTGATGTGTGTATTTGTGGTGGTGATTAAATATGTATGTGTATGTATATATGTATACGTATGAATATGTACATGTATGCATAAGTATGTGTACATTAATAATTTTGTAACTAGCGTCAAAAGATTGTTATTTGCTTAGCTAAACGAACTAGAGGGTTCAGTTCCTAAACCGATTATGTGCCTCTGTAATCCTTTACACCACCGCCCACGGGATGTGTATTATGGGGTGCATAATAAAGAAAGAAAATGAATGGACCGAACCCCACAATTCATTTAGCTAAGCAAGTTACAATCTTGATGAGCTTGTTACAAAATTCACTATAAGTCGTCACATCATAAAAGGATTCGAGATGGACCACAAGTAGTGCATTACATAATTTATCAGTATTGTGCAGCCTGTGATCCCCGCCTGGCTGGATACTGATACCTAGGTAATTTTCATGTGTCCGGACACCGGTAATAAGGTGGTATTATTTATTTAACTTAAGATATATATATTTTTAAATGTTGTCACATTAACGGCTACATCTTCCTTTCTTCTGACATATAGATTTATAAGATTAATTAAAATATATGGAAACTAATTATACAATTTATTGGCTGGTGTGCAGGGCTTCACACTCTCAGAGCTAGCCATCAAGTATCTATCAAAACGCATATATCTTCGTTTTCACTTCAGTTATATTTATGACAAAGGATTTTAAATGTAGCCAATATTTCTACCTTTCAGATGACATAAATACTTTCGTTAATTACAATATCTAGATCAAACTAACATTGATTTTCAAAAGGTTGTATATTTTCCATCAATGAAGAGCATCAGCCAAGAAGCCTTCTTTAAAATATGAATATCTTTCCTCACCCAATAAGATCTAATCTCTGAATAAAACGCAAAAAACGACTTGATTGTAACCTATCCACCGCTGCCCATTGGATGGGGGAGAGGGGGTTATGTGTAGGATAAACATATCAATTGTGACACTAGCCCTCCATATATGTCAGTTGCTTAAATTATAAACTGTACTTGTGGTCGGACTCGAGCCCATTGTTGATGTGACAATGTGCATTGACTTTTGTAACTAGCTTATCAAGATTATAACTTGCTTGGCTATATGAATTGTGGGGCTCAGTCCCTGAGCCCATTATGTGCCTCTGTATGTCGGAAAATCCGACACCATTTATATCATACAGATAATTGCTGCTGTATTACCAACAAGTAACCCATAGAAAACGTAACTTGTAGTGGAATTACCGTCTAAAGAAAACGGGATATCATCACCACATACTATTATAATTCACCACCTATTATGGTGGGAATTATTCCTAAATACATTAGTCTTTGGACTTTACCATCATGAAAACATCTTATATAAATTAACTTAATTATCAATATTAAAGTAGAGTAAATGTGACCCTTCTATCACTTTCTGACATGTGGACAATGTAAGCCAGGCGTCAGAGGGAGGAAGGAGGGAGCCATTGTTGTGTCACCTCCGAGACGTGTGGAGCAAATTCGGCTCCTATCATATCTGGACAATGTCGGCCAGTAGCGTCAATAGTATGGAGTGTTATTAGACATTGCCATTGTTGATACTAGACCAGAGGCACACGGGAGCAAATACGGCTCCTGTTAATTTTACTTGGACGAAGTGTTATGGAAACTAAAAGTGTACCATTATCAACACGCTGTCTACAAATTCAAGTTAAGTGTTCTTTCCGAAACCCATTATCTATCATTAGTGGCCATTAATGTCATTGGGTAGGGTTAGCCGGTTAGAACGCGAAATCGCCTCATACTAAAGGTAATTAAGCCAGGTCTTTATTGTTCCATGTACAATGTTTCTCTGAAATACCTGTCATATACTAGGTTTCTGGCTTCACAGCTAGCGCCCTTTTAACAGGTCAAGACGAGGAAGCATGTTTGTGCATCAGTTACCAGCACGTGGAAGCTACCTCAAAGAGGGAAAATGTGGTCTACATCCTGGTTATACCTGCTGTACAAATAAGATAAGGAACCTCTTCAATGTATGTAGTTAATACTGTAGTTTGATTGGCTGCATATAAATTCATTTAATAAACCCCCCCTAATGTGTAGAGGATCGATTTGTGAGATTGAGATTATTGCAGAAATACAGTCCACTTATCATTATACAAATTGCTATCGAAGTATATAAATTAACGTAAATATAAATTCATATAAATTAAATAAATATAAATCTCACAGGTCGGTTCCCACATTATTTGGTCATCTTCGAACCGGATGACAGATTATTTGATCCTTTGAACCACATTTGGTCATCTTAGTACCGGATGAACCAGTTAACCAGTGGATTCATTAAATAAACTAGTGCAGTGTGATTTAAACAAAGGCCAGCCAGTCAAAGATAGCGGCGTTGCCTCGTGGGAGCTCAGGAGCCCCCCCTCAACTGAGTTCAGCCTTAGTCAGCGGTTTCATGCACACGCACAGATTTGGTGGCGTGTTATTCTGTGAAATGACAGCGCTAATATAGAAACCAGCCAAATTAGTGGCTGTGTCCTCGCAAGATTGTTCACGGATTTCGTGGTGTTACATTTCGCGAGAGATTATCTACGAATTTTGTGGAGTTTATTTCGCGAGGTCACTAATAATATTTAATACTTCTAGATAATATTAGAAGTTTCATAGAGGCTAATTAAGAGGCTATTATCAATAATTGTGTATATTATTTCTCCAAAATAGAGAATTATTTAATATATATTGCACTAGTGATCACAGTATAATATTTACTAATTGCCAACCCACAACAGGGTAGGATATTACCATTGACTAGTTGAACTATTATTGCTCATCCTAGTCCCATTATTACCATAGTCAGTTGTACTATATTGATTAACCTAACACCATTAATGAATGGTCCAGACCCTATTTTGGGTGTAATTTTTATATCCTAGGGTGATATAGAAGAGCTAACCTAAAGGTACTTCCAGTGACACTGGTTTATCACTCAAATCATTAGTGTGTATGATTGTATATATATATAATGTGTATTAATTTTAAGTGCTAACCTCTAGTAGAGGTAGGATTATTGCCTAGTGAGTGCAGAATTTACCCTAGGCTACCATTAGTACTTGCTCACAATTTATGAGCCAGTGGTGCCCAATTAACAAGTTACCATGACTAATCCACAGAAAGCAAAGCGTGCTTTAGTAGCAAGCAAACGTCAACTGACAAGAGATCTCAACCAATATGAACAGTTGTTATATGAACCTGTAATTAATTATCGTCGGTTGAAAATACCACTGTTACAGATTCAAACCCAATTGCATATATTGAAAGCAAATAGGAAATCTTACCATAATCAAGTCCACGACGACGTAGTAGTTCAAGATGTGGAACCATTCCTGTCTGACCTAGCACAATATGAAGAAGAAACTCAAGGCAGGTTGGAACATTTACACAGGATAATTGAAACAGAACAATTAGCAAGTACACCAAATAAAGTAGATAATGTTATGGATGATCTGGATCTTTTTGAGAATAAATGTAAAGCCAGATTAGATCCTTTAATCAACAAGGATAAAGCTTCACCCAGTAAAGCTTCACCTAATATTATACCACCAGAAATTAAGCAGTTCTCAGACAATTTATCCACAGTCTCTGTGGTTTCTGAAAACCCAAGACCTGAGGCTACTAAGTTAACATGCCTCCAAGCTAGAGGTGAAGCTGAACCAGTAGTAGAAAATGTAAGTGAAAATAGCGACAGCACTAATTTCCCAGTCCAGCTTCCTAGGGATAATGCTGGCAATGAGAAAACTGTCATACATCTAGTACTACAATTGCTGGATTTACCTCAACCTGATCAGACTGCTGACTCATTACAATCCTTCAGCATGGAGTTTGAGTCACTACTAAGAACATTCAGTCTTAAGGTTGATATAACTACTAGTGAATGGATGACCAAAGTAGTCCTTCAACGAAAATTGTCCAGCGATATACTAGATGAATTATATGCACATCAACATAACACCATCCTGACAGTACAGGACATCACTGAAGGTTTACATTCCATCATAAACAAACGACGTGCAAATGAGGAAGTTAAAGCCTCTTGCAAGCCTTCAGTAATAGAAAATAGTCAATTAAAGGGTAAAACAACTTCCCCAAATAAACATCAGTCAATTACTCTAACATCAAGTTGCAGAAAATCTGACAATGCAGCAGCAACCTCCAAGCCTACTGTTACTAGTTCACCCAAACCGGTAACTTCCAAACGTGCAGTAGGCTGGGGGACATGTATGTTCTGCAAAAAGAAACATTCAACATACTGTTGTGCTAATTATCCAACCAGAGACATTCGTATGGAGCGACTCCAGGAATTAGGGAGATGTGCAAGGTGTCTCAAGTCACACAACATAGACTATTGTGATACCCAATTCAACACCTGTAACAGGTGTAGAAGAGGTAGGCACCATGCAGCACTGTGTAAATATACGAAATTAACGTATTCAAGACCCAAGGTGGAAGATAGCATTCCCACCACAGTACAGTACTGCAAGGTGCAACAAACAAAGAGTGTCCAATCAGCAAAGTCTAAAGGTAATACGACTTTGCCTACTGCCCAAATTACCATCCTGAATAAGAGGGCCAAGGTCCATACCCGTGGGTTGTTTGACCAAGGATCCCAGAGAACATATATCACTAAAAAGCTGGCAGATGAATTACAATTAAAGCCTGTAGCCCAGACGTCATTCAACATCTCAGGGTTTGTAACAGATGCAGGACCTCAAGTCTACCAGGTGGTACAACCATCAGTACGCTTAGGCAGGTACGTCTGTCGAGTACAAGCCATTGTGGTGGACAAAATACCAGTAAACCTACAAGTTCAAGGTCTGAGAGCAACAGCCAAATTCCTGAGAAATAGAGGAATATAATTGGCAGATAATATTAAGTCTGATCACCTCACCGACTTCGGTCTCCTTGTAGGGACAGACTATTGTCATCGATTCATCGGTAGCCCTACTAAATATCAGGGTATAACCATGTTAAACTCTGCAGGAGGTAAATTACTCTCAGGCCCAGTATCAAGCCTGAGGAGACCTATGCCTGCAGATAAACAATACCAATAGAAATCTAAATTTGTCAGCTGATTATATTTCTCCAGTAGCATTATACTAAGGAGATTACAGCTGACTATAGTAACAGAGGTTGATGTTAGTATCATCATTTGAAGCTGAAGATGAGTTCATGAGGCCTCAGTGGCAAATCAGTGAACAGTAGCCTAAAACAGCTACAAGTCACTGCGACCAATGTCACTGATCCCACTGCAGTCTCAGAACCATACTTTACTTTAATGATGAGCTATACAATCTTCTGAATCAATTAACTAAATTAAACCCCAATAAATATGATGACTGATTTGATACATTTATTATTTAATCAAGATGTATTCCATGGGCCTCAGTCTTTATATATCAGTGACCAGTTACCTGAACAAACTTCAAGTTATATCTAATGTCACTGATCTCACTGCAGTCCCTGAATCATACTTGACTGTAGTACTTGATCACATTCAGTCTTCTGGGTTAAATAATATGTAATTAGGCTTGAATATTAGCCTTTCAAGAGTTGACAGGGAAATGAAATCGCATTAGACTTCTAACCCCTACAACTCTAGTACAGGACATCCGTCCTGTACGAACAGACGCACAAATGTGTGATTACTAACTACTAACATCAAATTAATCAAATAATTCGATGGAGGAGTAACGGTGTTCGTCTGTTCTAATTAGGACTTCGACCCGTGAGCAGCCCCTGGGGAATTATGTCGGAAAATCCGACACCATTTATATCATACAGATAATTGCTGCTGTGTTACCAACAAGTAACCCATAGAAAACGTAACTTGTAGTGGAATTACCGTCTAAAGAAAACGGGATATCATCACCACATACTATTATAATTCACCACCTATTATGGTGGGAATTATTCTTAAATACATTAGTCTTTGGACTTTACCATCATGAAAACATCTTATATAAATTAACTTAATTATCAATATTAAAGTAGAGTAAATGTGACCCTTCTATCACTTTCTGACATGTGGACAATGTAAGCCAGGCGTCAGAGGGAGGAAGGAGGGAGCAATTGTTGTGTCACCTCCGAGACGTGTGGAGCAAATTCGGCTCCTATCATATCTGGACAATGTCGGCCAGTAGCGTCAATAGTATGGAGTGTTATTAGACATTGCCATTGTTGATACTAGACCAGAGGCACACGGGAGCAAATACGGCTCCTGTTAATTTTACTTGGACGAAGTGTTATGGAAACTAAAAGTGTACCATTATCAACACGCTGTCTACAAATTCAAGTTAAGTGTTCTTTCCGAAACCCATTATCTATCATTAGTGGCCATTAATGTCATTGGGTAGGGTTAGCCGGTTAGAACGCGAAATCGCCTCATACTAAAGGTAATTAAGCCAGGTCTTTATTGTTCCATGTACAATGTTTCTCTGAAATACCTGTCATATACTAGGTTTCTGGCTTCACAGCTAGCGCCCTTTTAACAGGTCAAGACGAGGAAGCATGTTTGTGCATCAGTTACCAGCACGTGGAAGCTACCTCAAAGAGGGAAAATGTGGTCTACATCCTGGTTATACCTGCTGTACAAATAAGATAAGGAACCTCTTCAATGTATGTAGTTAATACTGTAGTTTGATTGGCTGCATATAAATTCATTTAATAAACCCCCCTAATGTGTAGAGGATCGATTTGTGAGATTGAGATTATTGCAGAAATACAGTCCACTTATCATTATACAAATTGCTATCGAAGTATATAAATTAACGTAAATATAAATTCATATAAATTAAATAAATATAAATCTCACAGGTCGGTTCCCACACTGTAACACTCCACTATCGCTCATAGGATGGGTATGGGGTGCATAATAAATGAACTAAAATAAGCTCTGCCTTTTTGATAACATATACAATTATAAGCTTTATTTGTGAATCTCAATTAAATAAACAATATATCAAAGAGCCTGTAGGGTTCGGTGAGATGAGCGAAGAGACATGGGAGATTTTACATAAGTACAGTACATGGTAGTTTAAGTAGCGAACGCATGTCAACGAATAACGAGTATATATAACAAACCATTTGTCCTATGAAGTCGATTTAACTTCCAAACATATATTTTTTTAATAAATGTTAAATGTTTTCTGGCAAGTTACGTTAGATTTTATTAAAAATACGTATTCTACTTGTTAACATTATAATTTAAATTTGTGATAATTTGTGCAGAGAAGTGCGACAACTGGATATGCCAACAAACACTTTCCAAACAACGATATATCTTGGATAAGTCGCTCCACAACATTGACACTTGGACCGTCGACTTCCTTTGACACTACTTATTTACTTATTTCATAATGAAATTATATTAGTTTGGAGTAAATATATGTTTTCTCATGTTCTGCATTCAGCACCCACATTATAGTAAATATACCATATTACTTCATTACTTAAATAATGCTAGGAGGGTTTGAGTAGCTTTGGGTCTTTAGTGGACAGAATCTCCAATAGATGGGGCGAGAGTCGCTCCCTCTCTCTCGCCCGAGTAAGAGTCGAAACTTAATTTAAAATTGATATATCTTTGTTCTCGAACATAATATATTTCATTTGGTGAAATCATAATAATGTTCATATCTCGGTCTTTCTGGAGGCATATAAGATTTTAGGCTTTATTAGCGTACCTTTGTTAATTATACAATATATCTGCAAGTGCGTAGGCGTCTGCACTCCATGCCTGACAAGCTACTGAGCGCTACTATAAAAACATATGTATCTTCACTTGAGCTATAAATATGTCTATTGTAATGTATTTAAAATGAATCTCTTATTTCTATCTTGCTTAAGACATATAAAACATTTGTGTTTTTTAACGAATTTACGTGAAATAAACATTGATCTGAGAGTTGCTGTCGTTCAGTCTGTATGGGGTGGGAGCTCCGTAATTTTTAAAATACATGTATCTTCATTAGAACTTTAAATATGTCCATGGTAAAGTGTTAAAAGTGAAGCTTATATGTCTGCCTTTCTTGAGACATATAAAACATATATGTTTATTAACGAATTCACGTGAAATAAACATTGTTCTGAGAGAGAGTTGCTCGGTCGATCAATCTGTCCGGGGTTAAAGCTCGGCTATTATAAAAGTACACGTATCTTCGCTTTAAATTTAAATATGCCCATGGTAAGGTATTTAGAATGAAGCTTATATTTCTATCTTTCTTGTGACATATAAAACTCTTACGTTTATTAAGGAATCTGTGTGAAATAGGCATGGTTCTGAGATGAATGCTACGGTTTTCGAGCTCGACGCGCGGCAATGGACGCCATACACATCCAGTGGGTGTTATTGGACCCTATACCCATTTTATTTGTGGTTGGAGCCCCATACCCATCCTGTGGGTTGTAGTGGACGCCATACTCATCCTGTGGGTGGTATTGGACCCCATACCCTTCCTGTGGGTGGATGTGATCCCCATACTCATCCTGTGGGTGGATGTGACCCTCATACCCATCCTGTGGGTGGTATTGGACCCCTTTCCCACCTAACAGGCGGTAGGTGACAATATACCCATCCTAGCTGTAGTTGGTATAGTAGACACAATACCGTCCTGTTTGCAGTAGTTTACCCCATAGACATTCCAACGTAACATCGTTTTCTGTTAGCGTTCCTACAAAACATCCTTTAAAGATTTGTAAAGCACAAACTATGGTATATAATATTGATTGGTGAAGGACTGTTATTCTATGTAATAATTTGTAGTGCTTATTATAATTTACTAAGAACAACTAATATTTCTCAAAACAAAACTACAAGCCTTCAATAGGAAGTAGCTGATCTGTAATATTCTAAGAGCATGGACAATGGTAGGTAAATTTCACAACCCATGTGGGACCTGAAAACTACAATTTTCATTATAATTGAACCAATCATGAATATTCTGCTATCTATGTTGACGGACGGGTACTGTGACACGTAAATTGGTACGTGAGGAAGAGTTTGGGCCTTGGTAAAAAAAGTAACTGGGAATATATCACATATTTACTAATTCATATTCAACATATTGACTTTAAGCATTAAGTCATATATGTGCTGTCTTGTGTGAGAACGGGTTGTTCTCTTTACCTGTCCAGGAGTAGCCATTCTGGCTGTAAATTTGAGCCTAATAGGGCTTATATAGCTACTTGTACAGCTATGGTATTTGCTCCTTTATGTAGAGCAGGTATAATTATTGACAGCCTGATATTTTCTTGAGGCTGATTGTAATTTACCTCATTTAGAGGTTAGCTACCTACCTAATAATAAGCAACTAAGATTTGAGTGGTACTTTGGTCTCACTACAGGTGTTCCTTTTTTAACTCTTCAAAATCAGCCTTGGATGGGTAGTGAACTTACAGTAACACTCAAAGATGTACGTAGAAATATATAATAAAATACAATTACACAATAAATGGTTAATCCCACCCATTCGGGTCAGCACTACATAAAATAATAATGCATCATCACTGTTTAACAGTACTAGTTAGGTAATAATCCTACCTATTAATGTAGCTAATGGTGTAGACTGGATTTGTACAAATCTTAGTACTGTGTCAGTCTGAAATATCCTACCTCTGTTGGGTTGGCATAATAACTACAATAAATGTGGTGCAATAATGTGCAAATAGTGCTATGTTTTTGGATTTTGTAATTTTATATAATATATACACTGGTAGAAATTATGTGTATAAGAAATTAAATGAACACAAGAGAATTAATTGTGTTTGGCAAGTATTCTACTGCTGTAAATAATATTTAACTCCTGAATGTACTTCCTAATTGTGGAATAAAATGTTATCAGGGTTAGTAATGATTAATTAGTATGGGATCAGCAATTTGTATTAGTATACTGGAATTCTAAAATGTTAATGAATCCACTGACTTGGGTGAATCAGTAATTATGGATTGAATTTAGGCTATAATAGACAGTCTGCTGACAGCAATATATTGAAATATTTGTGTAGCCCAAATAGTTAACACATAATTGGTGTTAGTGAGGAATTATTATAGAAGTTATGAGCTGTTGCTCCTGGTGACCTAAAGATTCTTACTTCGGAATGAGGTATAGGTCTAAGTGTTGTGGGTAACTGGTTGTGTCCCACGAGTGCTACCTTATACATGAGGTATAAGCAGCAATGAATTGGTGTGAATTAGGCTAACCTATGTGTTACGCTGCCGGTAGACACAGTTAATTAATGTGGTTAGTCTAGACTACTTCACACGGTGATTAGTTATTACAAATTAGTATATTTATATTTATATTTATCCGGTTCGAAAGACCATAATGTGGGATATCTGGGGCTTGACTCAATTATTTAATTATTTAATCAATCAAATTAATAACGAAGGACCAACCACTTTTGAGAAAAGAGGGAAACTAATAAAAAGTGATCATTAGAAACACAAGGAAGAACCAGTGTCTATGGATAAATATTAGAAAGAATAATCACTTAAATAAATAATGGACTGTATGGTTAATTAACTAAAGTCAGAGCCTCAAACACCTACATTGGGGGGGTAATGCTAGAACTTCATATACGTCTAGGAACTAGTGTGGTTCGTGCACCAGTTCATTGTTGAATAAAGAATATTGTGACCAAATTATTATTGAATCAATAGGTAAATACAAATAGAAAATATTAATGATTGTTAGAATTAGAGAGCAATCATCTAAGTAAACACATCCATCTCCAGTTCACATGACAAGCATTCAATATGATAATATCATGGATATGTAGAATAAATTGGAGCAATTAAATGCGTACAAAAGGTCTTAGCTCTAAGACGATTTCTATGACATTGTTCGTGCCTCGTCCTTGTGATCTCAGGATCTCCACATAGAAGCCCTTAGAGGTGAATAACACGAATGTAGTTAACGGCTCGTTGACTCCTCACATACGAGCTGTAATTTAAAGGATATTACGTAGCATTGAACTAGGCTACTTAAATCTCAATATTTATGAAAATAGAAATAAAGATTAGTGCGGTACTAACATTGGATTTTTTGTCGTCTTGCGATGTAACGACAGACTGCCCACGAAATATACAATCTCTATTGATGCATCAAGAAAGAAATATATACTTATCGATGAGTGCAGTGTATGCTGAAGTCTGCCGGTATCGCGTCTCAATCTAAAACTTCCACAATGTTGTACACGTGGTTGAGAAATAGGCTTGAATATCGACGCGTTATTATTTGACCGAGCACTGTAGATCACGTGGAAGAATAATTATTCGTTCTAAGCTGAGTATCAGTGTAATTCTTGCTGATAATCCCAACGTCACGTGTCTCAGACTCTGACGCCACGACTTTCCTGTCCAAGTACGGGCGTTCGCTGCTCACTCCGCAACACGAGCCCGCCACACACACACAATGGCGTCTCCTCCTTCCCCAACCCGCGTCCCGCATTCACCACAGAAATTATTTATCTCGAATAATACTATTTCGCGCAATTGTGGTTGAAATAATTTAATAAAGACTGGGTTGTGATTCTAGGGATTTAAATATTATTGCTTTCTCGTCTTATGGTGGTAAACGAGAAATGGAGAAGATTTTAGTTTTCTCTATGGCACTCACGCGTGACAGAAAAACTATTGTTGTAACCCACAAGTTTGTAGGGATTATTAGCTAGAGGATCATTACTACAACACTTAACGAATGATGATTGGAAATACATGTTAAGTACACAGACTATGGATCACATATCTAACAAAGGCCAATGGATTAAGACCGCAGCTGCTTAGTCAAATTAATAATTCCTGGAAAGAGGACTCAGGCATCTAGGAACAAGGTTACCGCTCTAGGGATAAGGTTAATCGGATTATTCCTTCCTTGAGAGGCGTGGTGAAATGGTTGAGGCCATGGCTGGCTGAAGACAGTCTTGTTGTGGGAGTGGAACTGGCAAGTCCTCCGAGGTCTCCGTTTGTGGCAGCAGCGAAGTGTAACAGACAGCTATGTGAGAGCCTGATGTGATCTTAGTGACCAAGTTAAGTCTGCAGTATGTGAGTATTGAATGTAAGACTAACCGGGTGTGGAGCGTTGTAGTAATCATTCCGTATTAGGGACTTAGGCGGAAGTTACGAGTGCAAGTGGTGACCGCGGAGTATTGGAAGTGGAGGGTATTGGAAGTGTATTTACCTAATAGAATATGTTAATATGTTATTATTTGTCAGAGTCTATTCTTTGTAATTAAATGACAAAACCCGACGGCCTTTAAATACCTTCCATCTGTCCCCGCATAGTGTTCCTGGTTTGGTTGGTGAGGGAATTGGTAGACGACATATTTGGTGGCAGCGCAAACAGGTTTTGGAGCACTGTGCGAGATGAAGGAAGTGTGGTTCTGGTTTAGTTGGTGAGGGAATGTTCGGGAAATGGTAGATGTCGGGTTGTGGTGAGAATGGTGGTTACTAGACGGAGGAAAGAAGGGTCAGGTGAGACCAGGTGAGAGGAGTTAGTTAATTAAAGGGACTAGGCCATTGTGGGGCACATGTGGGGTTTATTTCTTTCTTTCCAGATTCCCGCAACGAGAGACAGCTAAGAGGCAAGTCTGGACCACTGAAGCATCGGGATCCAAAACAAGTGCAGTGTTCGTAGTGTGGATTATACAGCGTGGCGAGGTAAACTAGCGCGGGTGAATGTGGGCCAGCGTGGGCCATGTGCGGCCATGTGCGGGCCAAGCGATGGGTGGGCCAAGCGAGCCGCACCTTGGAGCTTGTTTTATATCGTTGGTAAGGCGGAAATAGTGAGAAACCGTTGCTAAGGTGAAATTAAGCGTGAAAACTACGTAATTTAAAGTTAATTAAATTTCATGTAACGTGTACATCGAATATTTTAAGGATAATGAAATATTACCTAAAGTACTGCACGAGTTCCTGCATTGTCAGACGTTGATACAGAAAATAGGCGCAGTGAATTGTGAACGCATAGCGAGCGATGCGTAATTTGCCGTCTGGGGTTCGACGTCTAGAGTACCGTGAAAAGGTCCATGGAGATTTTTTGTGGGTACAGGTAGCATTATGGAGATGTTACCTTGGGACACGGGGAGCATGTCCCGTTGGTGGGGGGTGTGTGGCGTCCAGAGGTGGCGACGCAATGTGTATTGGCGTTTGTACGCCGGGTTGTGTAGTGTAATGCACGTGTAGTGGCTTATTAAACGCCAGCGTAATGCATAGTATTTACTGTAGTGAAATGTGCATGTTTTGACTGTTGATATTATGGATGTAGTATAGTGCATGACATTGTTGGCATTGTAGCGCCAAGGTGTAGCAGGTGTAGCGTTACTGGTTGTTGTAACGCCGGGTGTATTGTAGACATTAGCGTTGAAGTATGTTAACGCAGGTGGTAGTGTGTGGCGGGTGGCCACTACACAAGAAATTATACCTGATGAGTGTGGGTCAGTTAATTAACGGATTACCAGAGAACAGGGGTGTTGTGTTGAGGGCGTTGGGGACGCCGGGTGTTGTGTTGATGGCTTTGGGGACGCCAGGTGTTGTGTTGATGGCGTTGGGGACGCCGGGTGTTGTGTTGATGGCGTTGGGGACGCCAGGTGTTGTGTTGATGGCGTTGGGGACGCCGGGTGTTATGTTGATGGCGTTGGGGACGCCGTGTGTGTTGTGTTGATGGCGTTGGGGACGCCGTGTGTGTTGTGTTGATGGCGTTGGGGACGCCGTGTGTGTTGTGTTGATGGCGTTGGGGACGCCGGGTGTTGTGTTGATGGCGTTGAGGACGCCGGGTGTTGTGTTGATGGCGTTGAGGACGCAACTGGGTGGTGTAGTGTGGTGGCGTTTGGACGCCTGGTATGGAGTGTGGTGTTGTGGAGTATATGGTGGCGCAGGGGCGCAATGTATTGGTCGGTAAGGTGAGTATTGGCGTAGCAAGGTCGGTGCGTTAGGACGCAGGAAGTGGTTGTGGGGATGTGTGGCGTTATAATGAGGTCATCAGTGGTTGGGATGACCAGAGGAGATGGTGTGTCGGAGTGGGTAAGTCTTATGGATAAGATGAAATGTGGATAATTGCAGGAGTTGGTGGCTGATGTAGGCGAATCAAGTCGATATCTCTAGCAAGACTCATAAAAGACTAATAAAAATTCATTATTTTCATTAAAATTTTCATTAATTAAGTCGGAGTGGGTAAGTCTTATGGATAAGATTACAATGTAGAATTTCAAAATTTCAGGTGTTGGTGGTTGCAGTGGGCGAGCCAAGTAGATATACTAATTTCTCATTAATTAAGTTGTTACAGGAATCTCGCTAGAGGCGAGCCAGTGGCAGTATAATGCTTTAGTGACATTAGTTGTGAAATGATTTTAATGAGGCATTTATTGTGATAATGTATGTGTATGTATATACTGTATATTACCTCATCGGCACTATTACTGAGTGTTAGGCTTGAGAAGGTCCCCCGGGATCATGTCACAGAGCTTCAGGTAGAATAGAAGGGAAGCTACGAGGCTGCACTCAGTAATTCTAGAAAAAAAAGGGGGAGGAAGTGAAGCCAGCATGACGTTATAGGCGAAATTCGCCCCCTGACATCAAAGCAGGGAAATTGGCCAGCTGCAATGGCTTTGCAGCTGCGCTCAGGCTATATACGGGGAGAGAGTAAGGAGCCGAGGGGGTGTCATGTAATAATGGGATCGAGCCAGGGGGCTCCGAGAGAATATTTTGCAGGTACAGCGGTCGGGAAGGTGTGCATACAGCTGGACACACTCTGGGCAGATGGGCCTAGAGTAATGTGCTACAGCTGTGGTGGGCACAGCAAGGAAGGATGACCAGAGAGCTGTGAGGTATCCACAGCGTTCTGGGGTTGGTGTCCTGGAACGAGACGGCAGCATAGACCCGAAGGAACATGACCCTGGGGTAGGAATCTCCGTTGATCGGGAGACCAGGATCACGTTAGCTCAGAGCAACGATGGGGCATTGACAACATTCGCCAGGCTGGACAGCCTGGGTTTTGTCTGGGTCATGGAGGATCTATGACCTAGCAACCATGGGCCACGAAGACAAGAGAAGTGATGCTGCAAATTGTGGAGGAGGCCAGTGGAACATTGTGTGATCATTGTAAGCCCTTATGTCAACAGTACAGGGCAAGATGTTAAATTGTTATTAACTTGTTACTAAGGATAAAGAACTTTAGATATATATGTGTTGTGTATATATTAATGACTGGTGTCATTTCTGTTTAAGTGCCAGCATTCTGGTCCATGAAATTTTATGGTTATGTTTGTATGTAATTATATGTCAGCAGTTTAGGTATATGTGCATTGTTGATGGGAAAAAATAATACAGACTATTTTACCTATGCTATGATGTGAATATAATGTATATGCTGTAGAAGTGTTGTGAGTCATGTCGGGGAAAATTTTAATTTAGTTCATCGTGTGCATGATGAACTTATTGAATGAATTTTTAGTTGTACATATATGGTGGGTGCATCCTCCTCCATTACTTGCACCAATGGAACCATTGCAATGATGCATATGGGGACATATGCGTGTTTAAGGAGGGGAGTGGTGTTGTAACCCACAAGTTTGTAGGGATTATTAGCTAGAGGATCATTACTACAACACTTAACGAATGATGATTGGAAGTACACAGACTATGGATCACATATCTAACAAAGGTCAATGGATTAAGACCGCAGCTGCTTAGTCAAATTAATAATTCCTGGAAAGAGGACTCAGGCTTCTAGGAACAAGGTTACCGCTCTAGGGATAAGGTTAATCGGATTATACCTTCCTTGAGAGGCGTGGTGAAATGGTTGAGGCCATGGCTGGTTGAAGACAGTCTTGTTGTGGGAGTGGAACTGGCAAGTCCTCCGAGGTCTCCGTTTGTGGCAGCAGCGAAGTGTAACAGACAGCTATGTGAGAGCCTGATGTGATCTTAGTGACCAAGTTAAGTCTGCAGTATGTGAGTATTGAATGTAAGACTAACCGGGTGTGGAGCGTTGTAGTAATCATTCCGTATTAGGGACTTAGGCGGAAGTTACGAGTGCAAGTGGTGACCGCGGAGGTCAAGTGGTCTATGGGTATTGGAAGTGTATTTACCTAATAGAATATGTTAATATGTTATTATTTGTCAGAGTCTATTCTTTGTAATTAAATGACAAAACCCGACGGCCTTTAAATACCTTCCAATTATTCACTCATTGTGTTCCAGTACAAACCTAGTGGTACGCCTCAAGGGTCTGGTGTGTGTAGAAGTACACGGTGGTAGTAACGGTTGCTGAGGTAAGGTGTTATGTGTTGTGTAATCGCTGTGTTCGGAATGAACCGGGATTCAGCGTCACGACACTATTACTTGATAACAATTGTAACTAAAAACTCTCGATTTAGAATTATTTGGGAGTTATGTTATCCACAAATAATTATCACACGGAATACTGATGATTTTAGAGAACCACATTCAATTCTCTAACACACTGGCCATAAATGTGTTTAACTAGATATAATCTGACGCAATACTGGTGCTTGGTTTCGTAAGAATTCCAGCATCCATATGTAGATATAATGGTTAGTTTATGTGAACATTACTGTTAGTAAGTTTTAGTGACTACTGTAGTTAGTATATAATAATACTGATTTATTATAATACAATAGTATTGTATTAGTGTTGGAAATTTCCAACACCGTCGACCTTCGCAAATCGCCGGACCGAATCTAACGAGTACGTCACGGGTTCTCACAACATTTAATTTGTTGTCTGGTGCTATGAATTCAGCCCAATTCTCAAAGGCAGTCTCAAAATGAATAGCAATAATAATTTCAGGCAACGCGGCAGAACACATATAGAGCAATAAAATGTGCGGGGTGCACGAAAAGACGAAAAATGTTCAATATAGCAATATAATTTATTCAACAAAGTACTAACTACTACAACAACGAAAGAAATATCACTAACGTTACTCGAAATCCTTCCAGTGACACCTTTACTGACAGCTAGACACCAGCCATGAGTGATGGATAAATGAACTAACTTAAACATACTGAGTGTTCATAGATGATGCAATCAAGCAAAACATACTAATCTGTAAGCACTATGCAACAACAAAAAGGTAGGTTAGGAGACACGCCTCTAGTAACCTCCTCCAGTTACTCTACGCTTCTTGCTGCCCTCCCCTACAATGGCAGTTGCCATGCACTGAAACTAGTAGCCTATCAATAACCTGACAATGACTCATGGGGTTACTGGCAACTCCAGCAACTCTCCTCAATTCAATTCTTACGTTAACACTCTCTCCCTCGGACGATCAACAATCAATGACTAATTTATTTCGTTAATATTAAAGTAACACTTACGTTAACATAATCTTGTCTCCCACAAACAATTCAAACTTTACAACTGTCACTAATAACTCAGAATTACACTAACATTCTACACGCCGAGCATTCAGTGAGTAATCTCCATTAATCCTTGTACTACGACAGCTGATTAATCCCAGTACGAGTTACGTTAATGAAACATTGGAGCCTTCGTATAAGTCGATCAACCCTGATCAGAGTTACTTTTCTTGACTTCCTTGAACCCTTATTACCTGTCCAACTACCAGATAATATTCAACAGACAGTACTTAAAATGCAAGACTTCACCCCTCCTAGAATTCCTACAACCTGTCTGACTTCTGAAGTGGCCGCTTGGCTAGGCTCCCTGACCAACCAAAACAGCTGTTTCTTTAAAAATAATTAACCCAAACGTACCTTACGTTACTCAAATTGTCTTAGAACAATTTCTCCATAAGCAATGGGTGTTCCCTTGGTTACGTTACATTAATTGCCTCTCAATCAATGTTCACTGAATACTGGACTTCGATAACAACCAAATATACAGGAAAAATAACACCAAGTACTCGTCCCAATGAGGAGTTCACTCACGACACAATAAATCACAACACGGTGATTTAAACGATTACAATCCGGTTGCAATTTACAGTTACTGCAGAACACCGGTAAATAACACCCACGGTGCTCTAAACCACTAGAGCACGGCCCATACAATTTACTGAACTACAATAACAAACTCGGTGATCGATCAATAACACTATTAACAATCACGGCCCAACAGTTTATAACCCCTTTGCAATGACACATACACGGTGTTCTAATTTCACTCTATTAGAAACCGGCCAAACACCTTACTACAGCCCAGTTGTAATAACCAATTACTGCAACCACAGTAATGACACACTAGGCTTTGTGACACTACAATTATGTATATCGTACCTGCTGACCTCACCTGTAGCCTTCAGCTGTCAAACGCTAATGTGAAACACTTAGGAGGTAACACACTCTTGACAACTTGGCAAGTGATTAGCGATCCCACGGATCGATAATTACTCCCGTGAATTACGTTACTCAGACAGAGCAGGCAGCTGTCACTCCTGACAGCGACGTGACTCACACTTCACCACAAATCTACCAAAATTACATTAACCAGGTCTGCCACATATACGTACATATATAATCACATTTATCACAGCCCTGGGAAACACAACACAAGTATAAAAACAGACACTCGTATTACTCCACAATAATCAAATGCCAGGAAATCCCCGGTGCCACAACACTGTCATTCTACCGTGAAATGATGACCGGAACTGGACTCCTCTGCGGCAAAACACTACACGGACATGGAACATAACAAACACAAATCACCAAGAAATGAAATTACATGAAATCCAACCAGAATGGAGTATAAAACACACTAGTACGGCCCAATCGGTCCTGAGTCTAATATAAATATAATGTGTTCCCGTGTGTACACACACACACACATATGTACGTCTGCACACAACAGATCAAGTCCTCCCTTCACTAGCAAGGACGTAAATAAGGGTGAAAATTTCATGCGCCCGCGCTTCCCTTCACCTCTCTGGTGCTCTAGAGATTGTGGGCAGAACACATGACCTCGAATTCAGGCTTAGAGATAAATCTCACCAATACACACAGGGGGTGCTTACTCAATTACGCAGCCGGCTCTCACATACAACTTCTACCATATAACAGACACACCGCTTGTAGGTGGCCACCTCAAGGCGGCAGACTAGGCTTAGGTGGTAGCCCAGCGTGGCTAAGCTCACTTCGTACCCTTCCTCACTCTGCCGGCTTTGTGCCTGGCTCAGGGCGAAGTGTGGCGTTCATACAAGATAGCGCCAAACACTATAAGCGTCACTGCCACTCGAAATTCCTATCATATTTTATAGGAAAACTGCCCTGCACACTGGCAAGATATTCCCAGATCACTACACTGCTACAAGACACTAGCAGGAGATAAGATAGTCTTCTTGATAACTGAGATGTGGACTTACGAGTCAGTTGCACCGGCTTGTATGAACTTTACCCACGTCTCACGCTCTGTTCAATACACTTCCTTGCTATCACACACAAATAAGACGAGATCCCGGATTCTGCTATGTTCCCACGGACCCACGTCGATGTTGCTGGATACTGAAGATGTACTAGGAGCTACCACCTACGACGGCTTTACTCAGCTGGCCGACTGAGTGAAGATTACGTCTACCACAGGCGATGGCTCGATGTAGAATGGCAGAATGCAGCTACGGGGCGGCAAGAGTGCTGGCTTCTCCCGGTCCTCCTCAAACTAACCAATCAGGGAAAAGCATATTTTGGCCTATCCCTCCGGGCCAATTACAGGCCAGCTTCCTTGGCTCTCAAGGAGGCCTCCAAGATGGCCGCCTGGGTTGCTATGGTGATGGAGCGGGTGGCGGTTGGTACTTCACGCATTCCTGCCACTCCGCTCTCGCTTCTTTCTCCTTCACTTTCTTTACAATAAAAGCTGCTACTTGCTCTAACTGTTTCCACAAATGCGCTACAACGGCCATTGTAACATACTTGGAATGCTGATGTCCTAGGCTCTCCAGTGAGTCTAAACACGGGATGCTTCGGGTATGGGTTGCCAAATCTAGTACGGGTGCACGAATATTCACGTACTCCAGTACACAGAGAGCATTACATGCACGTACACTAGTAGAAG